>NC_081241.1:1672500-1825000 GCF_902713425.1 Acipenser ruthenus | reverse complement strand
AATAAAAACTACTGTTATATCTGTCCTCATGTATCCCATCCTTCCCCTGGAGCTGAAGAAAGGCTCATCACCTTGGAAACAAGCTTAAACAAAACTAATGGAAACTAATGACATTGGGCGACTGCTATGTTCCAGAAACGTGTATGACAAATGTGTAAGTGTTTAATGACTACTCCTACTACGACTAATAAAGAACACAACTCCACCACAAACATGCAGACTTATTGAATTAAAGGAATATACGCTATAATGAAACGTTTAGCAAAAAAATACCTTCTCTCCAGCGGCGTAGCCACGGGTGGGCCAAATCTAAACACAGGCCCACCCAAATCTGCGCCTATGTGAATGCCAAGTTTAAATACATTTATAAAAAAATAAAATAATAAACATCAACTATGCGCCAGGGAGATGGGTGTTAGGTCAAATAGTCTATTTTTTAAATGGCGCAGGCTTTAGCCAATCAAATCAAAGTAGTAATTGTGATGCAATATTTGGGTGGGATCTTCATCTCACACAATGAATCAAGTGCAAACCATGTTTGATTGACAGCTTGCGAGGCAGTTGGCGCGGATCTGTTGAAAGTCTGTTGAAAAGTCACAGACATTTATTTGAAGGTGCATTTTTAAAGTAAGTTAGCAGTAGTGCGGCGGTCAACATGGCAAAATAAATCTGCAAACACGTTTAAGAGTTTATTTTACTAGAAAGGCTCGAGTGAACAGGATTGACAGCTGGCCGAATGCTGACAAATAGATTTAAAATTGCTGTCCTTTGATGGAGTGTCATGACTATATAACTGCAAGCCCTGACGCTTTATCCTGTGTAAGGTGGAGAGGAGACGAGAGGATACTAACTAGGCAATGGTAAGTAACTGACGGACTTTCACTGTACTTAATAATTGCTTAAAATGTAAGATTGTGTTCTCGCTGGTTCGGTGACGCTGCCTGTTTGACTTTTTAAAATGCATTCACTGTGAACATATGCAAGTACATTTGTTTTCTGTATACTTCAAACATTTTAAACGGTTTACATGTGAGCTATATAGTGGTTGGGAGAGTCCCGTCTAGAGACAGTTTTCCATCTTAAATATTTTGTCACTGAAATGAGTGGGTGTTTGGAACGTGTACTGTAGCAATGGAGGGCACTGGAGAATCGAGAGCTGATTTCATAAGCAAAAAATAAAAGTTGTTTTCAGCTTCTTGCAATTTACCGTGAAACAAATAAGCATTTTATTTTCCTTCCAGTATTTCACACAGTCTACTGTTATCAGCGCCGTGCAGTTTGGTTACTATGGCAATGCGGTCAAACAAATACCGACTTCATGATTGGTGTTCGAGTCATACTACAATGACCGGAAAAGATTCACAAAACTTGAACATGGTGCTCAATGTGTCACTCAAGGTTGTTTTAAAAATCTATTTTTGTCTGCTTGTTACATTCTTTCAGCCAGCGCAATATCTTTGTTTAGCCGTACCTGAGAGAATGCAGTGAAAACGAAAGCAGCCATATTTAGCTGGAAACGAGGTATTCTCAGCACAGCTAAGATTTTAGTTTTGGTTTGAAGGCAGCAGGAGGTTAGCATGATTTTTAATTTTTGCTTGACAGATGCCCTCATGCAGAGCGACTTACAGAGATAACAGGTTATTAGGATAGCTAAGAGCAAGGCCGTAACCAGCTATGAGGACACCAAGGTCATGACCTCGGTTGTTTTTGTCTCACGTGACGTGAAGGCTCATAAAAATCTCAGTAAAACACATTAAAATGATTCACTTTCACTGTTGGTTTATTTCTGATTGAATAAGCAGCAGTTCTTGTGTTTTGATTTAGCAAATACAGGACAAGTCCCAATCTGGCTACGGTTTTAATTTGTGTATTTATTTATTTAAGCAGGGTCCGCCTAACGTGACTATTATATCACCTAGCCTAAGTTTATTCAAATGTCATGAACTTTTAGTGTGTTATCTGAAATATAGCCTTATGTTACGGTTACACTAAGGCAATAAAGAAAATATATGAAAATCTATTTGTTTAGGATTGTATTTTCTGTACAATTTTGCATAACGGCAATCTAAGAAAAAGAGAGCTATATTTGCATTCATATTATTTTGTTCACTTGTTCAAAGTAGTAGCTGTGCTTGTGTTGTGCAAGGTCAACAATTGGTCTACCACAAAAATTAAATTTGGAATTAAAAAAGTATGCAAAATGCTTGTACATGTAAATGAAGAATGGCTGTGTTTATTTGAATTATTTTACTGTACATTAACTTAAGCAGAGTGAGACTCCGAGTTCATTTAATTCACAGCACAGAGGTAAACGGGCCCACAAATAAATACAAATGAAGGTTTATTTAAATAAGCGATGTGCAAGAGAGTGAGGCAAGCGGTCCAAAGAATGACCTTAACTTTAAATGAAGTCCTTATCTTTCTGTTTTGTGTGTGTTATTGTCATCGGTACCTTGAACTAGTGTGACCTCGGTAGAATTTCAGCTCAGGTTACGACCCTGGCTAAGAGATTACAATACAGCCAAGAAGAAAAAAAAAGCAAGACAGTTTTGTTTGGGGATATTTTTTAGTTTCTGTTTGCACTTTGTCAAATGAAACGGTTTTTGCAGTTATTGTGCACAGTGTGTTTGTTTCTGTAGGTTGTGTGCATGTGTGCCTTGTATTTCTAGTGTATACGTACAACTAAACTGCAAAAGACATTCACCTTGCTTCACTCGGCTCCACACATTTTCAGGCTTGGCTACGTTGCTCTGCTCAAACCCCGGGGAGATATTTGATGTATTCAGAGTTTTTAATTGATTTAAATCATGTTTGTAATGTAAACTATTTCCTGTGATGTCAGAGCTTTGGTACTTGCCCGTCCAAGTTGGGACCCACCCAAATTTCCATTCCTAGCTACGCCCCTGCTTCTCTCCATTTAAACAGAGATCCCATACCAATATTTACCTTAAACATGTTAAAGGAGAAAATGAAATTCCTCTAAAAATATCACTGAAAATCTTTAAAGATGCAAATTAATATAAATTCCTCCCTACGCTGTAGTATTCTGTGTGCCCACGTCCGCCTTTTGTCTCCTACACCTTCTGTTGATCAAACAGTACAACAGGAGTGTTTCCTCATGTTCCTCATCACTGTCCCTCAACCTGCAGGAAATAAGTGGGCGTGTACTAAAACGTTGATTGGCATTTGCTGTACAATACATCAGAGGTCTTTTTCGTTGTGGTGTGACCGCTCCGTAAACGATTGGGTATCGTGACCGGGGCTTCATACAAACTGCTTACATGAGTCCAGGGAGTGGTCAAAACCTGCTCCACATCAAAAGTGACCGTCTTCAATGATGGAGTTTGCTGTGCGTTTTCTTTATCTCCTTCTTTATATTGTCTGGCTTGAGATTATTTTTAATCAGCTTAAAGTATTTTAATATTAGATTGTTTTATAGTTTAATACATCATTTATCATAAAAACATAAAGGAAGATAAGGTCAAATGTTTACACACGCAGCCTTGTATTAACATAACGTATACTTAAAGTACAACTGTGAAATATACTCATTTACAATTCCCATTGCCCGGCTCTGATTATGAAGTGGATTATTTGTCTGAATCTTCCATAAAACGATGTAAAACATCCTGTGCAGTTAGATTTTGTTTTAACGGCACGTTTTCTCCCTTCTCTGTTTTATTTGGTCTTACCTGCTGTCACACAGTCCTTCCTGCAATGCAATCCTCAGTGCCAGCAGGGCGCACATGCACTTAACCTCCCGGCACCGAGTTCAGCAACATTCTGCAGTTTGTGATTTCAGTTCGGTCCCTTTGGTACCGGGTACATCTAATCAAGAGCTTTCATATGATATATTACATGCACTTAGGCCAACAATGTCACGTATGCCCCTCTGGATCTGAACCCTCGAAACGCATATCGAACTACAAACCAACTTTCCAAGGTACTTTAACCGGTAACAACGCGATGCCCAAGACCGCTTGAAATGACTAACTTATCATTTGAAAACAAAGGCATTGGAAAATAAATGAATTGCGCAGTGTCGACAAATCAACAAAACAGAAATAAATAAAACGGCACATCCGCCTAAAGTGGCCGTTCAGACATCGCAAGTAAAGTGCATAGCCTGCGCATTTCATATATTTAGACAAACACAATTTAGTTCAAAATGAGACCCTGTTGACCACAAATACTCTCTTTCTTACAGCAGTAGCTCTACACAAAAAATATAAACATACTTACACGGATCCATCGCTATCTCTCTTCTTATTAAGTCGTTTTTGTATGCAGGAAGTGTGTTTCTTTTGGTAATACCTTTTAAATAGGATTAGCTCAAATGTGTATCAAACAGATATACATTGACTTTCTAGACAACACAAAAAAAGTCTATTCTTCGAAGTGAAAATAAGACTTTAGTTCAGGCAACACAAAATACAATTCCCTTTGCCATAACTCGTGTCTCACACGGGTTCAGGCTGCGTTCACGATACGCAGACTTTGCTCAGTCTGCGCAGGTTCTGCTGAAAACCCGTTCAAATTCATCGTCTGCGTGAACTCAGCCGGAATGACGTCACCAGGTCACGCATCCACGGGCTTAAAAGTCTGCGCAGCCGCGCAGCTTCTCAAGAGGTTCTGCGCTGGAGCAGCCGCGGCGCAAAACAGAAGCGTGTAGCAACCAGATCCAATCCTCACTCCATGTGCTACTGCCACCTAGTGAGGGGGTGTGAATCGACTTCCAGTCATGCCATTAATTATCTTATGAATGATTTGTAATACAAATTAACATGATTTCACTCTTTTTCCACACAGTTATTATACTTTTCAAATATGCAGATATTTATTCTAAAGGTTAAACATGTAAACAAAAAATGATAAACGGTTGAAATGAACGTAAAACCGCTCTGTTATTTACAGCAGGTGTAATTGGTTATTGATGAAAGGCTATCAGGGACAGGGAATAACCTACTTTGAATTAAGGAGAATAAATCAGCTTTAATAACAGGTAGTTGAAGTGAGATATGTGACCATATGTGCAAGTATTTGAACTATTTTTGTTCCAGATCAAAATACAGTACTGTTTAACAACCCCTTTGTGAGAGGGCTGGGGAATCCTGCCCGTTATAATATTAATTTGTCTCACATCACAAAACATACGTTTATATTATCTCTTATAGCAGGGACTGTTTCTACTATACATTTTCTAATCATGCTGTAAATTATGAAGCTGGTGGAGCACAAAGGGAACTTCGATTGCATCCTCTTCTTCTGCGATTAGAATTTCTCTCAACACCACCTCCATTTCGGTTCTGCTCTGAACTGTTGTTCATCTAACAAAGCTGTCCACGCTGCGTCTGCACAGACCGTGACGTTACGCGCAGACTCCCGTCTGCAATCTAGCCGACAAAGTGTCGTGACGCACCCATAATTTCATCGAGTGCGTGACGGTTACCAACTATTTTTACGAACCCCGCCCCCTTCTTCCTCAAAACCCGCCCAATCAGGAGCGTAGTTGTGACATCACAATCACCTCTAATGTTGTTCCCCATTGTAACAAACAGCAAATACACTATTTGTAATTGATTTTTTTTTTGTGTTTTTTTTTTTTTTTTAAATCGTAGAATTTCGTTTCGTTTTTGTTTTTTTTATTTTTTTAGTGCGGAAAACTAGGATCCCTGGCAATTACTAAAGATTCAGCTGAAACACGAATCAATCAATCGTTCATTTTCTTTACTCAAGTGAAACCCTTGAGAACACATTCTCATTTCAATAACGCCTTGTTACCAGACTGTGCCTTTTAGAAAGAGCTCCGTTTGTAGCCCAGAGTAATACACTACCCATAATGCAGTGCACGTCACATCCACAGATATTGATGCGTGTTATTGTTACAATGTTTAGCAACAGTGATGTAAACACTAACGGCTGTGTAGTATGTTGCTTAAAACATCTTTAATACTTTAAAACTATTCAAAACATATCCAATTGTAATACCCGCACAAATGCCTCAAACTAGCCCAAAAATTAGGCACCCGCCCAAAGCCTTTTTTTTCACGCACATAAAAATAAAAGTTTGTCAACACTGCTTGCAACACGTCGATGAAATAACAGACGCTACCCACTCTCGCGAGAAGTGATCATTACTCAATGCACTATGGGAATTGTATTCCTTATACAAAATCAGACCAGAGATTGTTGATTGAAAGTCATCTGTTTTAGTTGTGAGCGGGAGAAAGGAAGAAATTGGATCATTGCTCGTTGTCTGCTGCTGAGGAGAAGCGAGCCAGGTTACAGATTAGTGGAATAGTGGAAGAGCCTTCATGTTTTTTTTTGCAGGATTTGATTTTAATGTATTGCTATGTCTGTTACACCAAGAAAAACCCAAAACATCTCCTGGATACAACATATATTTAAGATATAAGATGACATTTGTAAATTGTACAAATGTTTATTATAAAAGAAATATACAGTATTTTTTGGTTCAAATATAAACATTTTCTTGAAAAACTAAATAAACAAATTTTTCATTTATCTTTTCTATGTGTTTTTTTTTCTTTTTAATAAAATGAAGAATCCATGCAAAACATATTGGTTAATTCAAAATAGTAAAATGATAATAAAAAAAATAAAAAATAAATTCAGGCAGTTGCATATCAGACAACACACTCACTGTAAAATAGTAATACAGCCAGACTGGAACAACTAGTGACAGTACAGTTCAATCAATATCAAATGTAATAACTAGAACTTCTCAAATGTTCCATTAGATTGCATGTACTTTTCACAAAGTGTTCACATGACATGAGCTGTTATTTCCTGCCATGGTACCTACAGTAACTCTGTCCTGCTGTATAATATACTGCAGTAGATAATATGGCGTTATGCATTTTCCCTCTTGTTATGTAAAAGGGTTGTATTATTTGTGCATGTGAAAATACGGATCTATAAAACACAAACACACTTCATAGAATTATCAGTATTTTAACTAAGTCGTTGCATTTTATTTACAGTGCCTTCACAAAGTCTTCACATCCTTGAACATTTTTCACATTCTGCTACCTAAAAAATACAATTCAAAATGCATTAAAGTAGGAGGTTGTTTCACTGATCTACACAACATCATCTACACTTTCAACGTGAAAGAACAATTATAGAAATATTCAAAAAGTAATTAAAAATAAAAAACCAAAAGGTCTTGATTGCATAAGTCTTCACACCCTTTGTCATAGCAAACCCAAATTAGCTCAGGTACAACAAATTGCCCTAACAAGGCACATAATAAGTTAAATAGAGCCCACCTGTGTCCAATCGCAGTAGTTCAACTGATTTGAATACTCCTGGATGAAGAATTAAGCTGTTTCTGTTGTATGAAGTGAATTTGAAGCAAATGGCAAAACAAAGAGCTGCCAAAAGAACTCCGGGATAAAGTTATTGAAAGGTACAGGTTGGGGGAAGGCTATAAGAAACTTTCAATGTCTTTGAATATCCCTTGGGGCACTGTCAGGTCCATCATTGTAAAGTGGAAACAGTTTGGCACCACCAAGACACTGCCTTGATCAGGCCGTCCCTCCAAAGTCAGTAGCCGTGGCTTAAGGAAACTGCTGAGGGAGGTCACTGTGAGGCCGAAGATTACTTTAAAACAACTACAGAGGTCTCTGGCTGAGATTGGGGGAAAATGTTGACTGTTCAACAATTTCAAGAGTGCTCCACAAACATGTCCTGCATGGGAGGGTGGCAAGAAGGAAGCCACTGCTGAAAAAAAGCCATATGATGTGCAGCATAGCTTTTGCAAAGAAAAAGCACAAATATTTACCAGGTGTTGTTTATTTCCGGATTTAAGTTAACAAAAAAAAAATCCAGATTTAACTTAATTCATAAATGTTAACAAAACATACTTAAAGGTTTTGAAATGTGTTCTTTCAGCGATCATTTAGAAATGTTAAAAACGCGTATCACAAATTCAACATTTAAAGTCAGTATGACAATCTTTTTTTTTTTTACACTTGGCAAGTCAACATTTAGCTGACATGTTAAATCTGGGAATCTAACAAATAATTCAGAAAAAATACATGGATCATAAATCTTTATTTTACACTTGGCATCCAACATTTACGAACAGATAAATCCGAATATGAAACCTCCAACACTGAGACATTGTCGCCCCCTGCTGTCAGAAACAAAGAACTGCAGTTTAGTCTCCTCAATACAAGGGTGGTTGGATAGCGGCTTCCCTTTGATCAAGGTGTTTTTTAGAGCATTTTACAGCACTGAGGAATCCCCCTGCATTGCTGTTCAGATCAGTAACGACCCTGATGGCTCTAATGTTACCAGTCGTAAACGCTGTGATAATAAGGACCTGTGTATCCTCACCATTTCAAATATAATATATAACACATGATGTGTGAGAGGAGGGGATTGCGTGGTAAGAGGTGTGGGATTGGAATCAGACTCTTTATACTAAACCTTTGTCACATATAATGGATTTATTTTACTGTGAAAAATACATCATCATCTTATTGAATTCAAGAGTGACATTTTACAGAATTTCAACACAAGTGATGTTGCTTAACTCAGGAGCGACTGTAAAATAATCAGAAGCATTGGTAATAATTAAGAGCCACACTCAGAACTGCAAACTGGTTTCTTCTGCATTTTAAAACACTCTGACGTCCGTCAGCTAGGCTTTCATCAGAGAGCAATGCCTGCAGACAAACCCAGGATTCCTCTCCAGTATAATGCAATATTACACAGTGACAGAGTGACAGTGAGCTGCTTCAATTCCAATCAAAGGGAATCATGTGAAATATCTGCTGGACAGCTGCTCCAATGCATTGCTATTATTGAAGAGTGAAGAACGAACTGTTACAGAGGAGCCTAAAAACCATCCAAGAAACAACATCTAAACAGACAGACGAGCACATCAGTGTCAAAACAGACACCATGGGACTGAATCACCTGCCATACCACTGTCAGTAGGGTGTAGGACCCTATGAGACTGAATCACCTGCCATACCACTGTCAGGAGGGTGTAGGGCCCCAGGCCAGCCAGGATGACAGTGATTGGTCCTGGCAGGTTGAGAGTCTGCAAGGTGTTTAAATTGTTCTGGAGGGATACATGATCATTCCTCAGTGATTCACACCAGCCTCTAATTCCTTCATAAGAACATAAGAACATAAGAAAGTTTACAAACAAGAGGAGGCCATTTAGCCCATCTTGCTCGTTTGGTTGTTAGTAGCTTATTGATCCCAGAATCTCATCAAGCAGCTTCTTGAAGGATCCCAGGGTGTCAGCTTCAACAACATTACTGGGGAGTTGGTTCCAGACCCTCACAATTCTCTGTGTAAAAAAGTGCCTCCTATTTTCTGTTCTGAATGCCCCTTTATCTAATCTCCATTTGTGACCCCTGGTCCTTGTTTCTTTTTTCAGGTGAAAGAAGTCCCCTGGGTCGACATTGTCTATACCTTTTAGGATTTTGAATGTTTGAATCAGATCGCCGCGTAGTCTTCTTTGTTCAAGACTGAATAGATTCAATTCTTTTAGCCTGTCTGAATATGACATGCCTTTTAAACCCGGGATAATTCTGGTTGCTCTTCTTTGCCCTCTTTCTAGAGCAGCAATATCCTTTTTGTAATGAGGTGACCAGAACTGAACACAGTATTCTAGGTGAGGTCTTACTAATGCATTGTAAAGTTTTAACATTACTTCCCTTGATTTAAATTCAACACTTTTCATTATATATCTGAGCATCTTGTTGGCCTTTTTTATAGCTTCCCCACATTGTCTAGATGAAGACATTTCTGAGTCAACATAAACTCCTAGGTCTTTTTCATAGATTCCTTCTTCAATTTCAGTATCTCCCATATGATATTTATAATGCACATTTTTATTGCCTGCGTGCAGTGCTTTACACTTTTCTCTATTAAATGTAATTTGCCAGGGAACTTGTATGTTATTGCATTGGGGTGGAAGTCTGTTCTCCAGAATGAGCCACACATAGAGAGAGTCCAATCACTGTGGAGACTGTTGTTCCTTGTGAATGAAACATCAGGATTGTGTGCAGTCTTGGATACGGCAGTGAAGCGAGCACTTCCAACTGTCAGCCCTCTCTCAAAGTCACTGCAATAGGATCTGATGTGCTGTTCTACCATTGGAACTGAAACTGACTGGCAACAGGGAGATGCAGCTTCTATACATCCCAGAATCCATGCCAAGGATCTGGAGAACAACTGAAGCAGTCACTGCGGCTCTGCCTGGTTCTCATATCGCAGGGGTCTAGCATCAGTAAGTGCTGACAGGTCTGTGCTGTTCTGTTGTGTCTGTCATTGCTGGGAAACTGAATGCACATATTGTGATTCCAGCCCAGGATCACACTTCATGGTGAATCGAGGGTATTGACACAACTATTCCAATGGCTGGAGTTCCATCCTTCTTATATTCCTGTACAGAACTAGACACTCTAACACAGCAGTCAAACCCATTGTTAATACTGTGATAAATCAGGAGAAATGGACAGCCTAAACATGGAATCAAGCTTGTTCTTTTTATTCCGGGCCTCTGCTGGTGTTTTCTGCTGTTGTGCAGCTTTGAATGTTGTTGATGCAGCTTGGTTTGGTTGGGGGGAGGACAGGCTTGTTGTTTAGCGGTCTTTGGTTTGTGTTGATCAGGGTCTTGAAGTGTGCATGGGCAGCTGGTGTGAGGTGCTGTGGAGGCGAGTCCATCACATTTACACAGTGGTTCTCCTAGGACTAAGAGCTCTAACATAAGTTGTTCATGTGTAAGTTCTAATAGGAGCAACAGCAGGGCAAGGGCCCTCCACAGATATGCAAGTACAGTATATTATGTGTCTGTGTGGCAAAACTCAAGTTTCAAATCATGAGCGCATGGTGAAATGATGGGTAACTTTACATGTGCAATGCAGGTCCTTCAAGTTTCATTTGTGATCTTTTATTTAAACTCCAACATTATCATTATCAAGAAACGTTCATGATTACTGTGCACTTTGTTTGGATTTATTTGAAAGTCTGTCATTTCCCAGAAATGCATGTTTTGTTATTATGCAGGAAGCAGCTGTGATCATATCTTCAGGAAGCACAGGTTTGGCACTCACTCCCACAGCTCTTATTTACAATGCTGGATGCCAAGCCTTTGTTTTATGGGTGGACACATAATGGAAAGCTGCTTTAGTGTTAAGTAGTTGTATGCAAAATATTAGACAAAATATCTACAGATGTGCTCAAATTTGTTGGTACCCTTACAGCTCATTGAAATAATGCTTCATTCCTCCTGAAAAGTGATGAAATTAAAAGCTATTTTATCATGTATACTTGCATGCCTTTGGTATGTCATAGAATAAAGCAAAGAAGCTGTGAAAAGAGATGAATTATTGCTTATTCTACAAAGATATTCTAAAATGGCCTGGACACATTTGTTGGTACCCCTTAGAAAAGATAATAAATAATTGGATTCTAGCGATATTTCAAACTAATTAGTTTCTTTAATTAGTATCACACATGTCTCCAATCTTGTAATCAGTCATTCAGCCTATTTAAATGGAGAAAAGTAGTCACTGTGCTGTTTGGTACCATTGTGTGCACTACACTGAACATTGACCAGAGAAAGCAAAGGAGAGAGTTGTCTGAGGAGACCAGAAAGAAAATAATAGACGAGCTTGGTAAAGGTAAAGGCTACAAGACCATCTCCAAGCAGCTTGATGTTCCTGTGACAACAGTTGCAAAGAAAAGAACACCATACCTACAGTGAAACATGGAGGAGGCTCGGTTATGTTTTGGGGCTGTTTTGCTGCGCCTGGCACAGGGTGCCTTGAATCTGTGCAGGGCACAATGAAATCTCAAGACTATCAAGGCATTCTGGAGCGAAACGTACTGCCCAGTGTCAGAAAGCTCTGTCTCAGTCGCAGGTCATGGGTCCTCCAACAGGATAATGACCCAAAACACACAGCTAAAAGCACCCAAGAATGGATAAGAACAAAACATTGGACTATTCTGAAGTGGCCTTCTATGAGTCCTGATCTGAATCCTATCGAACATCTATGGAAAGAGCTGAAACTTGGAGTCTGGAGAAGGCACCCATCAAACCTGAGACAGCTGGAGCAGTTTGCTCAGGAAGAGTGGGCCAAACTACCTGTTAACAGGTGCAGAAGTCTCATTGAGAGCTACAGAAAATGTCTGATTGCAGTGATTGCCTCTAAAGGTTGTGCAACAAAATATTAGGTTAGCGGTCCCATCATTTTTGTCCATGCCATTTTCATTTGTTTTCTTATTTACAATATTATGTTGAATAAAAAATCAAAAGCAAAGTCTGATTTCTATTAAATATGGAATAAACAATGGTGGATGCCAATTACTTTTGTCAGTTTCAAGTTATTTCAGAGAAAATTGTGCATTCTTCGTTTTTTGTGGAGGGGTACCAACAAATTTGAGCACGTCTGTACTTTACCAGACCCCTCTGTGCTTTACAATGCTTCCCTATGCTTTACCAGACCTCTCTGTGTTTTACAATGCTTCCATATGCTTTACCAGACCTCTCTGTGCTTTACAATGCTTCCCTATGCTTTACCAGACTTCTCTGTGCTTTACAATGCTTCCCTATGCTTTACCAGACCTCTCTGTGTTTTACAATGCTTCCCTATGCTTTACCAGACCCCTCTGTGTTTTACAATGCTTCCCTATGCTTTACCAGACCCCTCTGTGTTTTACAATGCTTCCCTATGCTTTACCAGACCTCTTTCTCTCTCATTCCCCTCTTTCTTTCTCATTCTCATTTGAAAAACCATGTTAATGAGTATTAAGAAATAAGAAAAAGTCAGTCTATCAAGTTAATTTTTTTTATTAAATCACATTACTAAAATCTGAAATATTAAACATTTTATGGAAATCAAAGAACAAAAACACACACACAATAAAGCAAACTTAAGTTCACTTTTTTAAAACTGTTACAGCACTGAGTATTGGATGCCATTTTTTAAAATATATATAAAACATAACAATTCTTTAAAAAGAAATGAAATAGTTATTTCATATCAAATCCATTTGTTGCTAAAAACAAATAATTCACCTCGTTTCACTCTGCAGGTGGCGCCGTTTAACCCCCTAACTTTCATCCAAAGTTGTGTTAGATTCAACATTCCCTTCACCCGAGGAGTGGAGAGGACAGACTGGGAGTTCAATACAAAGTTTCTTACAACACAAAACAGTCTAGTTCAGCTGGCAGATTGTTACAGGGGAATCAAGAAACCAATCAAGCCCGAACCCAGGATAGAGCGGCTCAGTGAATGTGGTTTGGAATCTGTGCAGGAGGGTCATTGTGTCAGAGACGCCATAAAAGGACAGCGTGCCGGCATTAAAGTCCAGATACACTCCTATTCTGGGGGAGTGGGGGGCAGTTATTGCAGTTTCATTGTTATTGTGCCGGGCAGTGTAACTGGAACCAGAGCAGAACAAACTCCAGGACTTGTCATTGAATCCAAGGCGACAGGAACGATCCACTCCTTTCCTGCTGATTCCTTTATATGTGACTCCTATAGAAGCCCATCGCCCACTCCACTCAATCTCCCAGTAACAGCGAGTCCCAGACAAACCCTCTCTGCAAAGCACTTGTTCCCAGTAGTCAAATCTCTCTGAGTGATCAGGATATCTCTGGGTCTCTCTCCTCAGTGTCACCTTTCTGTTCCCTTCAGACAGACAGAGGATTCTATGCGCTGTGTTGGGGTCCAGTTTGAGCTGACAGGAATCTGATTGAAGAGAAGAGGACGGGTAGAGGAGAGACGGTTAGAAAAGTCAAATCACTGAGAAAATCAACAGTCATTGTCTGCTGCATCCTCACATCCTGTTTATGGAAGGTGTGTGTGTTGTTTTAATTATTTTTTTAATACATTTTGACCACTTTTTTAAACTTTTAAATTGCATTTTCTGCCTCAAGATGGCTTCCCGCGGACCGACATGGACCCCGCAGAACTACATTTCCCATCATCCTCCTGCTCACTGCTAATTCCATCTCAATTACATATGTGAGCAGGAGGATGATGGGAAATGTAGTTCTGAGAGGTCCATGCAGGTACATGTGAAGCTATCTTTAAACCCTCTTGATTGTTTTGTTCATTATAATTCCTTGATCTTATCAAACTTCTTCAATTGGAACCAATCAAATGCAGCTCTGCATACAATTACAGTTCACTTAATGTTCCTACAGGGTATGTGTTGCCATTTTACCCACTCAGACCCCTTGCTTACTAAATGTCTTCAATAGAATATCGTCCACTCTTCAAATATCTGTCTAATATTTTAATGAGCAATCCATCCCACAAGTGCAGTGATCCTGCAATATACATTTACTACCAGCACAGGATGACTGGGAGGGATAGCTGTTCATTTTACCCCACAACTGGTTTCGCATGCATTGTACATGTATTAAAAGATGGGATGATTGTCTATTCAGGGATACCAAGATATTTAGGGAGAGAAAGGTCTGAGTGGAAAAACAGGCAACAAATGCCCCTCCCCCAGTCATTCTGCATGTATTCATCTGAACCAATACTTGTTGGAGAGGAGTGTAGATTAATGGCTTCACAATTACTAATAAATAATAATAATTGCTGCCCTCAAGCTCCACCCCTCCCTGTTCTGAGCGTTAGCTCTTCTCACAATGGAGTGACACATCTTTCAATCAAATGTTTCAGTGAAAACAGACTTACATTTTAAAAACTCAGCTCTGTTCCTTGGCTCTGGAGCCTGCAGACTGTAAATTGTAACTTCATTCACTGGGCAGAAAAAAAGAGAGAGAAATAGAATTGAAACATGTGGATTAATACACAACACACACAAGACTCCAAACAGCAATCTGAAAAGAAACAAGGCTTATTCACGGCATTTCAGGGTGTAAAAATCTCTCCTACCTGCTCATTCTTCCCTGCTGTCTCCCTCCTGCAATATTCATATAGCCAACAATCTGCAAGAGGTCTTTATTAATGTCTTGCAAGTCCTGTCCCTCCTCAAGCCATGGTCTATTTGAGAAATCTCTACCAAATGAATCTATTTCACACCAACCTGTTGTGGTTATTTTGACTAATTCACCCTTGCAGAAGTCCTCAATATGGTCTTTAAGTTCAGATACAGCTTTCCTCACAGCCCCAAGAGAGATGCCTGTATTGACAGTAACGCTGGGTAAGTCTACAACTTCAGGAGGGGCACAGAGTGTCTGGAAATTCTACAACAGGAAAGTGGAGAAAATGAGTTTTCACTGAAACAGAATGGGGTTCAAAACATTCCTGGGGAAAAGCAAGGATTCATTCAATTGGAGAGGTCTGTCTGAAACCGTCCCAGTTATGGACTTGAGATTTTCTAACAAGCAGTGATGTTACCTGTAGAAAATGGATGTGATCCTCTGTCTCTGAAAGCTGTTTCAGCTCAGTATTTCTCCTCCTTAGCTCAACAATCTCCTGCTCCAGTTTCTTCATGAGTCCTTCAGCCTGATTCACTGCAGCCTTCTCGTTAGCTCCAATCAGCTCAATAACCTCAGTGTGGATCTTCTCAATGGATCGGATCAGCTCAGTAAAGATCTTCTTGGTTATCTTTATTTCCCTCTGTGCAGATCTCTGAGTGAAAGAACACAGTAAAGAAGATATTTTTTACAAATGATATCAAAAACACATAGTGATATTCTGTAAACTTAGTCAGATTTGTACAAGTCCATTCATCAGTTTAGAAATCTGTTCTAACGCATGTGTAAATGGAAAACAAAAGACAGTCTTGAATCTTTTGATTTTTGTATATAAGGTTTGATCTGTTTATTTTTCTTAATAATAATACTACTACGACTACTACTACTTCTACTACTACTACTACTACTAATAATAATAATAATAATAATAACCCCCCTCTTGTCAATACCCACTTTCAGTGACTCCACAGTCTGTTTCAGCTCCTCAATTTCTTTCAGTCTCTTCTGGATTCTCTGTTGTATTTCTGTCTGTGTCTCTCCCAGCTGCTTCTGTGTAAAAACACAGTGACACTCACAAAAGGCAATCATTATAACAGGCAATCCTCTTTTAAAGCTTGTGTTTGTGTTTCTGTGTTGAGACTTGTTTACACAGCTGCTGCAGGCAGTAGGATTCCTCTTCTGTTTGACTTGCTTTGAGATCAAGCAGAATGCACAGAACTAGGCTTGGGATGATTTATGATAACTCGGTAACATCGTATCCAACAGAAGGCAGAATGATAAATTGCATTATAAAAATAATTACCACATTATCGGAATTGTATGATATTGTCTTCATTATGATGATTATTATTTCTGAATTCTACAGTAATGTGTACAGAGAAGGCGTGATTTATTTTGTGTGTTATCATTATTATTTATAGTAGCCTATAGGCTAAAGTACAAAGCAATGCCCTGGGTATTCATTTGATTTTACTATGTGTATACTGTGCAGTCATTCTTAATGTAATGTGTATAAAGAACACATTACAGAAATGGTATTTTAGTGAAAAGGGAAATTCATAAATTGAGAAGCTTAAATGTGCATGCAGTTTTGTTTGTTTTTTAAACAGGACTCTTAATTATCCCAGGTAACCTGTCCTCGGTTTAGCGAGGGACTCCTGTATTTTATATAGGTGTCAAAGGTGCAGTTTCGAAAGAACCACACATTTTTAGCAAACTTGTATTAAAAAAAATCTCTTTTTGCAAGCATTGCTTTTAGCCTGTCTTGCATTTCCTGGGTCACCTGTAGAGTGACATTTCCCCACCCCTTCCAAGCCTTCTTTCCTTTCAGTAACCAATCAGCTGCTTCCCTTGAAATGAGCAAGGAAGTAAAGCAAAAGGGAAGCAATTTGAGAGCTTTCTTTCCCTCGTATACTACGAGATATAACCAGGGCTTCATCTGTGCCTCTGTGATTACCAGATATAACCAGGGCTTCATCTGTGCCTCTGTGATTACCAGATATAACCAGGGCTTCATCTGTGCCTCTGTGATTACCAGATATAACCAGGGCTTCATCTGTGCCTCTGTGATTACCAGATATAACCAGGGCTTCATCTGTGCCTCTGTGATTACCAGATATAACCAGGGCTTCATCTGTGCCTCTGTGATTACCAGATATAACCAGGGCTTCATCTGTGCCTCTGTGATTACCAGATATAACCAGGGCTTCATCTGTGCCTCTGTGATTACCAGATATAACCAGAGCTTCATCTGTGCCTCTGTGATTACCAGATATAACCAGGGCTTCATCTGTGCCTCTGTGATTACCAGATATAACCAGGGCTTCATCTGTGCCTCTGTGATTACCAGATATAACCAGGGCTTCATCTGTGCCTCTGTGATTACCAGATATAACCAGGCTTCATCTGTGCCTCTGTGATTACCAGATATAACCAGAGCTTCATCTGTGCCTCTGTGATTACCAGATATAACCAGGGCTTCATCTGTGCCTCTGTGACTACAAGATATAACCAGGGCTTCATCTGTGCCTCTGTGACTACAAGATATAACCAGGGCTTCATCTGTGCCTCTGTGATTACCAGATATAACCAGGGCTTCATCTGTGTCTCTGTGATTACCAGATATAACCAGGGCTTCATCTGTGCCTCTGTGATTACCAGATATAACCAGGGCTTCATCTGTGCCTCTGTGATTACCAGATATAACCAGGGCTTCATCTGTGCCTCTGTGATTACCAGATATAACCAGGGCTTCATCTGTGCCTCTGTGATTACCAGATATAACCAGGGCTTCATCTGTGCCTCTGTGATTACCAGATATAACCAGGGCTTCATCTGTGCCTCTGTGATTACCAGATATAACCAGGGCTTCATCTGTGCCTCTGTGATTAACAGATATAACCAGGGCTTCATCTGTGCCTCTGTGATTACCAGATATAACCAGGGCTTCATCTGTGCCTCTGTGATTACCAGATATAACCAGGGCTTCATCTGTGCCTCTGTGATTACCAGATATAACCAGGGCTTCATCTGTGCCTCTGTGATTACCAGATATAACCAGGGCTTCATCTGTGCCTCTGTGATTACCAGATATAACCAGGGCTTCATCTGTGCCTCTGTGACTACCAGATATAACCAGGGCTTCATCTGTGCCTCTGTGATTACCAGATATAACCAGGGCTTCATCTGTGCCTCTGTGATTACCAGATATAACCAGGGCTTCATCTGTGCCTCTGTGATTACCAGATATAACCAGGGCTTCATCTGTGCCGTTGTGACTACCAGATATAACCAGGGTTTCATCTGTGCCTCTGTGACTACCAGATATAACCAGGGCTTCATCTGTGCCTCTGTGATTACCAGATATAACCAGGGCTTCATCTGTGCCTCTGTGATTAACAGATATAACCAGGGCTTCATCTGTGCCTCTGTGATTACCAGATATAACCAGGGCTTCATCTGTGCCTCTGTGATTACCAGATATAACCAGGGCTTCATCTGTGCTTCTGTGATTACCAGATATAACCAGAGCTTCATCTGTGCCTCTGTGATTACCAGATATAACCAGGGCTTCATCTGTGCCTTTTTGTACATCAGGTAAGAATTAAACAGTTTTCAAATGATGAGGCGTATGAAAAAAAATGTTGAAAAAAAAACTCTTTATATAAGAAAAAAGTGCTTTCCTGTTCCATGAATTTAATGACGGCGAGGCAAAGGTGGGCATGCAGCGACCAACACCAGCAATAAGACACAAACCCCCCCCCCACCCCCACCCACCCCCCGAACCACAAGCACAGGAGAACCTGAAGCATACATGGAAGCTGCTGTAAATCAAGGGCAGTACATCAGGTCTAGAAACAACAATGCTGTCCCTCTTCCTTAATGATAAGATCTGGTGCCTTTTAGTTTACAAAGGATCCTCTGGATATAACATGTGTTTCTTTCAACACTGCACATTTGAGGCTATAGTATACAATGAATGAAAGAGCTTGCATGACAGGTAAGATCTATAATCTTATTGTGTTCACCACAAGCACTTTAACAATCCCATCAGAACATTTGAAACAGGACTGAAAACACGGTGCATCTAATTTATTTATTATATATTTCTATATTAATGGATCTCAGTTAATAAAGAATCAGTGGTTCAGTGATACAATTTATTAATTAACTCCCATTAATTGGATGATTGCAGCTCAGCCTCTACAGCCTGATCTAAAGAGAAACTGCACAACCTTTAAGCAGACATGTTCAATTTCCTTGGGTTAGTTATAACACAATAGTTCAAACCCTTACCTGTTTCCCAGTCCTTTCTGTCTCAGCTGAGACTGTATCATGGCTCTTGTGTTTCTTGTCTGCACACAAGCAGCAAATAAACATGTGATCAGTTCTACAAAATACCTCACATAATCGTTGGTGTTCAGCACAAAGCTTCTGCTCCAGATCTCCAATTGCATTGATCAGCTTGTGCCTCTTTAATGGAGTAACCTCACTGTGTGGCTTGATGTGTGTTTCACAGTAAGAGGCCAGGCACGTCAAACAGGATTTCACAGCTTTGAACTTTCTCCCAGTGCAGAAATCACACGGCACATCTCCAGGTCCAGCATAACTGTGAGCAGGAGGAGGATTGAGCCTTCTCTTTTTGAATTCTCCAGCATCTTCAGCCAGCATGGTGTTTCTGCACAAAACAGGCCTTGGGGTAAAGGTCTCCCTGCACTGGGGGCAGCTGTAGACACCTGTATGATCAGTCTGATCCCAGCAGTTCTTAATACACCCCATACAGTAACTGTGTCCACATGGAATAGTGACTGGGTCCTTCAATATCTCCAGACACACTGAACAACTAGACTGATCCTCTGACCACAAGTTTGAAGCCATTCTTGGTGCAGCGAGACACAGAGACTGACGATTTCACAACAGAAACTTCACTGTGCTAATTTCCTGGAGTTGTGTAAAGCTCTGGTTCTGCTGTTTCTGTTGAAATGATACAGAGACAGGGATGGGTTTCACAAGAAACAAAACTTCCCTGTGTCTCTGAATTCCAGGAGTTATATAAAGCTCTAAGAGGCGGGGTTTGGGACTGAGGACAGGTTCAGACAAGCAGGCTGAGCAGAGACTGCTGAATCAGTGTGAGAGGGGTGGAGAGGAGAGATTTGTGATTGGGCATGCCTCCCCTCCACTCTCCATCCTCCTTTGCCCGCTGCTTCTCTGCCTAGCCCCTCTGTGGTTGAACCAGCTACTGGAGAACTTCAGGACCACTCCGTCTCTCACTGCCTCCCACCGTCTCCTCAAGACCCCCCTCTTTCTAGACTGCACTTGTAGATCTCTTGATCTACTCCTCCTACTCTGCACTGGACTTGTCTGACCTCAGCACCACGTTACTGGATCCTCAGCTAATGCATTATCCTTGCACTACTAATATCTCATTGTAGATATAATTCACTGTAATCCTAACTTGTTCAATCCTAATTCATATTCTATTCTATTAGTATTATTGCACTTACTGTAAACTACACTGTATTTAAATACAAAGCATGCATTGTAACCCTGTACTGCCCTGTAATACCTGTAAGTCACCTTAGATAAAGGTGTCTGCCAAATAAATAAATAATAACACAAAATTAATATTTGTGGATTGTGGTTGCCTAGTGCAGTGTCCCAGCACTGTGTTCAATATTACACTACAGCACGAATATTTACTATCTTTTTTCAGAAACCAGACATTGTTGGCTTACCGGTTTGTTTACATAACCTAAGGTACTGCATCTGGGTACCATTCCTGTAGGTCACATAAATGATTGTAGCTCAGATAATAATTCCACACAATTTCCACGGCATATAGCTCTCAAATGTGTAGTTTTAAAAGAAACCTGTTTTGTATTTTCATTTTAAATCATAAAATGAAGTAACCAAGCAGCTGCTTCCCCTAATATACTGACAGTAAGGCATGCACACACATCTGGGTTAAATTAAAGCTAGTGAAATGTGAGCATGTGTCTGTGCGTTTGCAGATTCTGCTGCTCTGCAGTGGGGGGGGGGGGGGGGGGTAGTTTGAACGTCGTTTTCATCTTGAACCTGACTGTGTTCAAACAAAGTTAACATTTGCATTTTAAAATGCAAATGGTGTCTATTTTCAATTGTATTTTGTAATGTGGTGAAAGCCCTGCAGATGTAAATAGTGTGGGAGTTAGATCTGTCCCTGCCAACAATCACAGGTGTGGCCATTCTCCAATTAGATAAATATTTATATCGTTGTTGCAGATCAAATTTAAAATGAATCAGTTGTGTTGATTAAAGTGCAAATTCTAAATCATATTTCTTATATGAAAAACAAATACAACTTTTTGTATGAATTTATTTTATTTTATTTATTTTCATTGTTAAAATAAAATACTTTGACAATCTGACAATCTTTAGCTTGTATTTGAAGACGGTGTTATTATCTTTTCAGACGCACCAATATATTTAGAAAGCGAGGGATCTGAGTGGGTAAAATGGACAGAAATGCCTCCACTTCAGTTCTCGATTGTTTTTGGAGGGGAAGGGAGTTTTCTTCTTCAACAAGGAGAACAAGTGGAATAACAAGAACAAGCTTGTTTCCATGTTTAGACTGTCCATTTCTCCTGATTTATCACAGTATTAACAATGTGTTTGACTGCTGTGTTAGAGTGTCTAGTTCTGTACAGGAATATAAGAAGGATGGAACTCCAGCCATTGGAATAGTTGTGTCAATACCCTCGATTCACCATGAAGTGTGATCCTGGGCTGGAATCACAATATGTGCTTCTGCTGTTTCTGTTGAGATGATACAGAGACAGGGATGGGTCTCACAAGAAATGAAGCTTACCAGTGTTTCTGAATTCCAGGAGTTATATAAAGCTCTAAGAGGCAGGGTTTGGGACTGAGGCCAAGTTTAGACAAGCAGGCTGAGCAGAGACTGCTGAATCAGTGTGAGAGGGGCGGAGAGGAGAGAGTGGGACAGGAGTTGTAATCATTTTAGGAACAAATAACAACATATTTAGTTCTGTGGAGATTTTGTACTACTGTCATAAGGCTTGATGCAGTGAGGCAGAGACACTGATGATTTCACAACAAACAAAACTTACCTGTCTTTATGATTTCATGGAGTTACAAAGATATTGATGATGCAGTTGAATGACCCCAGGCAGGAAGCACAGGTAGTGAAGAGGTCCCCGCACAGGAAGTCATTGAACACTCTGAAATATTTACCCTGTGTTGCTTAAAAATATTGTGCTTGAAAATCAAGCAATGGAAATGTTGTTTGTCATTTTTAATTTTTAATGATTTCAGTGGGTTTCCTACCTGGGAGCAGTGTGTTCATGAGCAGTGAGATATACACCCCTTCCCTTTACACCTCTCTCCCTCTCTCTTTCTCAACCACTTAGCCTGGGTAGACTGGCTGCACGGGGCTTTCATGTGTTTTAAATGGCATGTTTTAGTCTTTTAGGGGCTGTTAGCTTGACTAACCATCTGGAAGTGTCTGATAGCTTGATCCCAGAGTCGAGAAGCGACTGAAATCATTTGAACCCGAGCTTGAGCTCTGAAGACAACAGAGCCTCACAGGCTCGTGCCAGCTGGGCACGATGAAGATGTGAAAAACCTGCTTTTATTTGATCCCACAATATTGTCCTGTCTCCTTTCATTCAGTTTGTAACTTTGTTATCTTTTTGGTGTTTGTCTATCCTGAGCGGACATTTCAGTTCTTCTATACTTCACACCCTCAGCTTCTGGGAGGATTCAAGTCTGTACCTGTAGTGTTCCTTGAGCAGCTTCACAATAGTATTACCCTGCTATCATTGGCTCCTTCAACTGGCAGGCAAACCTTTGAAAGATACAATAGGCTGAATCGCTCTGTTTTTTTCTTCTTACATCAGACCCAGCAGTCACTGGACAAAGACCTGTATGAAATAGGCTGGTCTGCTGGTATAGTTTAGTTACAAAGACCTGTATGAAATAGGCTGGTCTGCTGGTATTGTTTAGTTACAAAGACCTGTATGAAATAGGCTGGTCTGCTGGTATAGTTTAGTTACAAAGACCTGTATGAAATAGGCTGGTCTGCTGGTATTGTTTAGTTACAAAGACCTGTATGAAATAGGCTGGTCTGCTGGTATTGTTTAGTTACAAAGACCTGTATGAAATAGGCTGGTCTGCTGGTATTGTTTAGTTACAAAGACCTGTATGAAATAGGCTGGTCTGCTGGTATTGTTTAGTTACAAAGACCTGTATGAAATAGGCTGGTCTGCTGGTATTGTTTAGTTACAAAGACCTGTATGAAATAGACTGGTCTGCTGGTATAGTTTAGTTACAAAGACCTGTATGAAATAGGCTGGTCTGCTGGTATTGTTTAGTTACAAAGACCTGTATGAAATAGGCTGGTCTGCTGGTATAGTTTAGTTACAAAGACCTGTATGAAATAGGCTGGTCTGCTGGTATAGTTTAGTTACAAAGACCTGTATGAAATAGGCTGGTCTGCTGGTATTGTTTAGTTACAAAGACCTGTATGAAATAGGCTGGTCTGCTGGTATTGTTTAGTTACAAAGACCTGAGCGAAATATGCTGGTCTGCTGGTATTGTTTAGTTAAAGCAGCACTGTGTGGTCATTGTTATAGTAGAATATACAGTGCCTTGCGAAAGTATTCGGCCCCCTTGAACTTTGCGACCTTTTGCCACATTTCAGGCTTCAAACATAAAGATATGAAACTGTAATTTTTTGTGAAGAATCAACAACAAGTGGGACACAATCATGAAGTGGAACGAAATTTATTGGATATTTCAAACTTTTTTAACAAATAAAAAACTGAAAAATTGGGCGTGCAAAATTATTCAGCCCCCTTAAGTTAATACTTTGTAGCGCCACCTTTTGCTGCGATTACAGCTGTAAGTCGCTTGGGGTATGTCTCTATCAGTTTTGCACATCGAGAGACTGAAATTTTTGCCCATTCCTCCTTGCAAAACAGCTCGAGCTCAGTGAGGTTGGATGGAGAGCATTTGTGAACAGCAGTTTTCAGTTCTTTCCACAGATTCTCGATTGGATTCAGGTCTGGACTTTGACTTGGCCATTCTAACACCTGGATATGTTTATTTGTGAACCATTCCATTGTAGATTTTGCTTTATGTTTTGGATCATTGTCTTGTTGGAAGACAAATCTCCATCCCAGTCTCAGGTCTTTTGCAGACTCCATCAGGTTTTCTTCCAGAATGGTCCTGTATTTGGCTCCATCCATCTTCCCATCAATTTTAACCATCTTCCCTGTCCCTGCTGAAGAAAAGCAGGCCCAAACCATGATGCTGCCACCACCATGTTTGACAGTGGGGATGGTGTGTTCAGGGTGATGAGCTGTGTTGCTTTTACGCCAAACATAACGTTTTGCATTGTTGCCAAAAAGTTCAATTTTGGTTTCATCTGACCAGAGCACCTTCTTCCACATGTTTGGTGTGTCTCCCAGGTGGCTTGTGGCAAACTTTAAGAAATGTCTTTCTTCTTGCCACTCTTCCATAAAGGCCAGATTTGTGCAGTATACGACTGATTGTTGTCCTATGGACAGAGTCTCCCACCTCAGCTGTAGATCTCTGCAGTTCATCCAGAGTGATCATGGGCCTCTTGGCTGCATCTCTGGTCAGTCTTCTCCTTGTATGAGCTGAAAGTTTAGAGGGACGGCCAGGTCTTGGTAGATTTGCAGTGGTCTGATACTCCTTCCATTTCAATATTATCGCTTGCACAGTGCTCCTTGGGATGTTTAAAGCTTGGGAAATCTTTTTGTATCCAAATCCGGCTTTAAACTTCTCCACAACAGTATCTTGGACCTGCCTGGTGTGTTCCTTGTTCTTCATGATGCTCTCTGCGCTTTAAACGGACCTCTGAGACTATCACAGTGCAGGTGCATTTATACGGAGACTTGATTACACACAGGTGGATTCTATTTATCATCATTAGTCATTTAGGTCAACATTGGATCATTCAGAGATCCTCACTGAACTTCTGGAGAGAGTTTGCTGCACTGAAAGTAAAGGGGCTGAATAATTTTGCACGCCCAATTTTTCAGTTTTTTATTTGTTAAAAAAGTTTGAAATATCCAATAAATTTCGTTCCACTTCATGATTGTGTCCCACTTGTTGTTGATTCTTCACAAAAAATTACAGTTTCATATCTTTATGTTTGAAGCCTGAAATGTGGCAAAAGGTCGCAAAGTTCAAGGGGGCCGAATACTTTCGCAAGGCACTGTATTTTATGTGTGTTTAACATTTTCTCCAAAGCTTTTTTGTTCACTTCACGTTTCCAGAGAGCAGCTGCTGTTGACAGTCCACTTAGTTTATGTTCATTTCAGAAGTAGGTGCAGAACAAAACATTTATTGAAAATTCAAACTGTACAAAACATTATATGGGGAAAAAATGTTAATTGATAAACAGAAACATTAAACATTAAAAAAAAGTTATTAAACTGGGTGCTTTTTTATATTTTGGTTTTAATTTAAAACCTGATTATAAGTATTATTGACCTTAAACAGTGCTTTGAATAATAATACAAAATAAATGTAATAAAATTAATAATAAACAATGCATTTCTCCCACTCTCATAAAACGTTATTTAACTTCATTTAAACCATTAAAAAAAAGAAATCAAGAGTCTTTAACAGAACAGTGCTTGGAACAGTCCTGAAGGTTGTGTGAATAGAGCCCTACATTTCCAATGGAACCACACCAAGTGAAAAAGAATTATTTTCAATCAGGCTCTGCGCAGGTACAGAGTTTGTCCTGAAGAGGGCGACAAAGGCCAGGCTTAAAACATGTTTGTGCTTTTCCACTGTGGGCAGATTGCACATGTAATGCAATTTGATTGTGATTTACGATATCCATGGAAATGTCTTCTTTCCTGTAATGATATTTCATTCACATTATTGTTAAAATAAGCAAAAATAAATAAATATTGCAACTGAACTGCATAACAAGTAGACCAAGTGCATCTAATGAAGTGCTTGTGAGGGTAATTATCCAACCATTTCAGAAATCAGATGAGATAATTTACAAACAAAATAATAATAATAATAATAATAATAATAATAATAATAACACGAGGAAAAGGCATCCTGTATCTATTGGTTGCCTGTATAAAGGTATGCATGTGGCTCCAGGTTTATAGATTTACCAGATGTAGCTAAATTATATAAATAATGCTTGTCATTGTCTTGATTATTGTTTAACAGACACACACACGCACGCACACACACGCACGCACGCACATATATATGCTGAATAAATAAATTGTTACCGAACAGATTCCCCAGTGCTGTAGCATGCTGAAAAAAAAACACCTTGATCAAAGGGAAGCCGCTATCCAACCACCCTTGTATTGAGGAGACTAAACTGCAGTTCTTTGTTTCTCCCAGCAGGGGGCGATAATTTCTCGGTGTTGGAGGTATTTTGACCCCTTCATTTTTCACTTTCAGTTCTAGAATTCTTCAATGGTGACAAAAAATGGGACAAAAACATTGGAAAACCTGCTACATGCAGCACACACTTTTGTGTCATCCACAGGCCTGATTGAAATGGTATTCCTGACATGTATTGTGTTACATGTAAAAGATGCATCTCCCTGACACAAGTCTGTTTCAGTCATGATGGGACCACAGGGCAATAGATCTGACAGACTTTGATAGAGGGCTGATAAGAGGTGTTTGGCTGGCAGATGCTTCCTTTTTCAAATAGGCACAAATTACTACTGAGGCTTTTTCACAAGGAACAGTCTCTAAAGTGATGTGACTCTCTCTATGTATGGACCATTCTGACTTGACTGCAGATTTCCACCCCCAATACAACACAACCTGAAGGAATTAGAGGCTGGTAATCATTGAGGAATGGTCCTGTATCCCTCCAGCACAATTTAAAAAGCACCTTGCAGAATCGCTACCTGCCACGTCCAATCATTGCCATGCTGGCTGCCCATGGAGGCCCTACACCATATTGACACTGCTATGGCAGGTGTTTCTATTTGTTTGTACAAATAATGAAAAACCTTTTTTCTGTAAACAGATTATTTTAAAATACAAAATAAATGACCCAGACAATGAAGTGTAAATCATGTGTGTTTAAGGTGATTTGTCCTGATTTGTTTACAGCTAATATACAGTTTTATATTTTCATTTATTGCAGACTTCTTATATCATCTATTCAGTGTTTATAACACATTATAAATGCTGTTACTACCCTGTGTTACCGTATTACTTCAATTTGGCGTCGCTGCGTTTATTTTAATAGAGCAGCCTCTATACGAGGGCGATCTTTATTAATACGATTTTCAAACGCTGCCGATGTTTTATTCCATGACTCATGACATTTTAGAAGTCAGGCGGCTGCTTATTTTCTGTAATACGGTAGCCTACCTGTATGTAGCAGCATGTGTGGCTCTGACAGTTACCGAGAGCCTATTAGGTGGGATTACAATACACTAGAAAAGTCGCATTCTTAGCAATGACTTCTTAACAACCACAAACCTGCTTCTAAACAAACCAACAACATTGTAGTACAGTCAGACATGGGGTCAAATGCATTTAAATACAAATGTCTTCATGTATTTGAAATTCTGAATTTGCTCGAAGCAAATGTGATGCATTTACTACCAAACGAAATACAAATATGTGACAAACACCAAATGCATTTCAAATACTCTTCCATACAATAGTTCTAAATTGATTGAGCGCTAAATTACTAAATTGAACTCTCAATTAAAAGTAATAATTGGCCTTTCAATAGCTTTTCAATTATTTGTAGCTCTTAAATGGCTAGATAATAAACATTTACTTTTCAAAAGTGGAGTCCTTCAGTTTGTATCTTTCAGGTTGATAAACTTTGCTTCCAGCAATACTGAAAAGTCTCTACTTTTATTATTATTAGTAGTAGTAGTAGTTGTAGTATTGAACAGTATTTAAATGCATTTGAAATGTTTTTGAAGCTTTCCCATGATTTGAAATGCAAATGCTTGTATTTCAGAATGCAAATATCAAGTCAAATGCAAATAGTTCAACAGTTTGCATTTAAATTTGCATTTGACCCAAGTCTGAGTACAGCACCTCCTCGCTATGATGCCCTTTATTATTACCAGGGATGCTAGAAATCCGTTTGCATTGGAATGACACAGAAAAACACGGAATGTGCATTTTACACAGCATAGGTCAGAGGATCACAAAATATATAAAAACTCTGTCATTGAATACGATCGCACGCCAGATCAGGCTTCGTGCAGAACCAGATGTCATGTTGCAATGAGAATGCGACATCACACTGTTCTGCATATAGATCTTATAACAGAAACTTATTCCAGCTACAGAAAGTCAAAAAAACGAACAGAAATAAGCTTGCGTTTACATTGATCTTAACAAACATCCTCATCATTTCAACACAACGCTCACATTGAGGGTTTGCATTCGCTCTTCTCCATTTCATGGCAGGGGAGCTAAAAGAAAAAAAGCATTAGGTTACCTCTGTAGAAAATAATGATGACTGTTATTGAAAGGGTTACTCTTGTATTGTGTTTCTGGTTTTTGTTGCAACCACCAAGCTATTAATCTGTTAGTTTACTGCTCTAAGTATTTGATTATTAGAAAAACAAAAAGTGAACACTTTTGCTCAGGGGCTTTACAATGTTTACAACAAGTAAACTGTATCTTCAATAAATAAAGACAGTGCTTCATTTAAATCATCAAATGAAAAATATACCCCCCAAAAATGTCTCTTAAAACCTTTTTCAAATGGCCACATAATTGAGCAATTAAGAGCTGCAGCTGGAATGGAATGCAGAACCACTTTGGTGGCCCTGGAGGACTGGAATTGAAGATCCTTGCTGTACAATGTGATGTAATTAAACTGTGAGGTTTCAAAATAAATCAACAATTACCTCTGAGAGAAGACTTAGAGCTCCGTCTTCCCATCTGTACAAAAATTGAGAAAACGAAAGTCAATGAAAAACAAATACCTGACTGCCAGTACTAGTGTCTAAATACAACCCATTTCAAATATATATAAAAGGTGTATTCACAAAATGAAATACTGCTGCAGGTTACTGTTTCTCAGTCATTACTGCTTGTACATTGTTTTAATTATTTGGAATCAATTATTTTACCCCCTGATAATGGCCAATTGTTTTTAAGACCTCACCGCTTCAACCCACGCAGTGACTCGGGAGAGTCAAAGACAAGCACACTCAAGCGTCCTCCGAAACGTGTCCCGTCAAACCAGCTACTTCCTCTCACACTGCAAGCCGACAGTGAACCCAAACAGACCCATCACGTCAGATCTGGATACAACACAGCTAGCTTGCAGGCGCAGGGCCACCCACAGGAGTTGCTGGTGCGCGATGAGACAGGGATTACTTGACTCGAACCCTCCCCGCCCAGGCAGCACTTGACCAATCGTGCACCATCAAGTCAGCTGGGTAATCCTTGCCTGACTCTGCCAGGTGCCTGTGAGTCAGCTGTGCTGTCCCCTGCGTAGTCCTCCAAAGCAATAGGTCTGGTGACTTAGCTGTGGGCTTGCAGTGAAAAAAGAGGCTGGCTTGACATGCACATTTCAGTGGACGCTTGAGTGTGCTTGTCTTCACCTTCCCCAGTCACTGCGTGGGGTTGCAATGGTGAGACAGGGTCTTAAAAACCACTGGATATTCCAAACTGGGGAGAAAAACAGGGGTAAGAAGAATTGCCGATTGCAAATAAATAATAATTAAATAAATCATAAATACACACGTACTTGTGAGGAAGTTGCGTATTGCTTTTTCTATCCCTCCTTCTTGGACAGTGCAGATGTACTGCTGGTGAAGATCACTAGTTTTCAGGACAGACATCACTTTGTACACTTCACCCTCTTTCTCTGCTGGTGCTGTTTCTGACTGGTCAGTCAGATTCTCTCCTTTCTCATTGGTCCACTGGACCTTCGGCTCACGATACCAGCCAGTAGAATTACAGGTAAAAGTGCTGGTCACGGAGTCGAAATACACTGTGGGATACTCAGGCTCTGATTGGATGAGAGGAAGAGGATATGGTTTTTTAGCAATAAACAAATCATGAAAATGTGCAAATGTAGGTCATCATCATTTTTTATATATATTTTGAAATATAATGGTGTAATTATATACTATTGCTTCAGCTATATCAGTAGTTTTCTACCCTGCTCCACCCCTGCCCTGCTGTTTTTTGTTCCAACATACTTTTTAAATCTCTGCTTAGCAAAGGAAGTTGATTCTTTTTACCCTTATCATTGAGTTAACAAACAACGTCAACTGATCTCACCTGATTCTTTTTGAACCTGCACTAATCACCAAATCCAGCTTACTAACTTCCACTGCTTTAGTTAGTTTCCAGTAGTGTTACTAGTTTGTTTTCTCTCCCTGCTAATTTAAACAATGTTTCTTTTTATCCAGTATGCAGTTAAGGCTTAACTATGAATTAATGAAGGTTTAAAGGGAGGGAGAGAGCTGAAAATGAAGGGGTCTGGGGTTATCATATCTACCTGTAGTATAAAGACTCACCTGGTATAAACAGGTTGACAGTTTCGTCATATTTCCATGGAGCGAGTGGCGACAGTGCAGTGATAGGAGCCCTGGTCTGTATATCGAACGTCTTTGAGGAGCAGCGACATGTCTCCTTTGTCAAGCCCGTCCTCTCTGACCTCTGCTCTGGGATCTCCAGGTACACCTCGCTTCTCCCTTTTTACACCCGGGACAGCCTGAAGACCAGATATACATCAATCGGGTTCTAAATGACTTCTCTAAAACACTGTTTCTAGGGGCCCCACAAATGATATCACAGTAGTTTAGATTGTACAGACAGTCAAACCTGCTCATATGACCTGCTCCTTTATTTAGAGACCACCTGGTCTAAGTGACCTCTTTAAATTTCACCCAGTGATATCTGTGCTTTCATTTACCTGGATTAAGAGACCGCCTGTCTAACACGACCAGTGACATCAATTCTCTTACCCAACAATGGACTCAACCTGTATTAATAGTAATCTAAGTAATGTAATCAATAAACAAACTATTACAACAACAGCGCTTTCTTGTAAAGGGAAAGGTGAGGAAAATGAAAGGTCTTCCTCATCCTAGATAACAGAATTAAAGTTACTGAAGTTGGAAAGTGATAGGTCTGGTGGCTTCACTGTGGGCTTACAGTGTGATATAAAAACGCTGGCTTGACAGCGCATGTTCTGGAGGATGCTTGGACGTGTGCTTGTCTTCACCTCTCCAGAGTCATTTGCAGGGGCTACAGCGGTGAGACAGGGGCTTAAAAACAATTGGATATTTCAAATTGGAAGAAAAACTGGTGTAAAAATAATTGTAAAAAAAAAAAACTGACGAGGAAGATCAGACGTATTTGCTCTGATTTCTGCTCTTGGTGTTTGAAGTCGCCGCTAAATCTGAAACAAACTGGCAGTAATAACAAGCAAACGAGTCCCATAGCTTTGCTTAATTGCCACATATTAACAAATAAAATAACCCAAAAGCAGTCATTTTTAATGAAAACCTAGATGATCTGGTAGGGGCTGTGTTTCTTCAGTTAGTCATATTGTTATCAAGTAACATGATGATGTACACAAAATAAAAAACAAATACGTGAGAGAATGAATGACATGTTATCACTATTGTGTTACTATGTAGAGTAATAACAAACATGCTAGAGAAATTCACTGCTCACATGTGATAAATACTTATTGTATTTGCTTAGTATGTGTCACCTGTGAACCAGTTTAAAAGATGTAGAAATGAAGCAGAGATATGGGACTCTTTGGCTTGTTATTACTGTCAATTTGTTCCTGATTTCACAGAGACTTCAAACATTAGGTCCATTCCAGGCTGGAGTCAGGTTGAAAGCAGTGTGCAGAATTCCTGCAGGAATATTAGGTGGGGTAGTACAGTAGAATGCTGTTTCACCTGAGCAACAACGTCATTTCCTTTCTTCCAGGTGACAGCAACGACATCCTGGGGACTGACGCCTTCCAGACGACAGCTGAAGGTGACATCACTGTAGGGTTTCTCTTGCAAATCCCGAACACAACGCAATCCAGACTCTAATGAGAATAGAAAAGAAGCATCAACAGGTAATTCAGTTATCTTATTAATTGATTTATTAACTGTGAGAAAAGTTACAGTAAATCAAGTAACAAATAGTTTATTAACTGTTAACAGACTAGTAACTAATGTTTATTAATATATTTACTATTCGTTAATAGTTAATAAGCGCCCCTCAAAATAAAGCATGACCCATCGATCCAACAAGACACTTGTTAAAATGTTGTGCTTTCATTTTCTTCATTCTGCTTTGAAAGCAAAGTGAAACGAAATAACACCCCAACCACGACTCCGCACCCCAACCACGACTCCCCACCCCAACCACGACTCCGCACCCCAAACCACGACTCCCCACCCCAACCACGACTCCCCACCCCAAACCACGACTCCCCACCCCAACCACGACTCCCCACCCCAACCACGACTCCACACCCCAACCACGACTCCGCACCCCAACCACGACTCCACACCCCAACCACGACTCCACACCCCAACCACGACTCCACACCCCAACCACGACTCCGCACCCCAACCACGACTCCGCACTCCAACCACGACTCCGCACCCCAAACCACGACTCCCCACCCCAACCACGACTCCCCACCCCAAACCACGACTCCCCACCCCAACCACGACTCCGCACCCCAACCACGACTCCCCACCCCAACCACGACTCCCCACCCCAACCACGACTCCCCACCCCAACCACGACCACACCCCAACCACGACTCCCCACCCCAACCACGACTCCCCACCCCAACCACGACTCCACACCCCAACCACGACTCCCCACCCAAACCACGACTCCCCACCCAAACCACGACTCCACACCCCAACCACGACTCCACACCCCAACCACGACTCCACACCCCCAACCACGACTCCACACCCCAACCACGACTCCGCACCCCAAACCACGACTCCCCACCCCAAACCACGACTCCGCACCCCAACCACGACTCCGCACCCCAACCCACGACTCCACACCCCAACCACGACTCCGCACCCCCAACCACGACTCCACACCCCAACCACGACTCCACACCCCAACCACGACTCCGCACCCCAACCACGACTCCACACCCCAACCACGACTCCGCACCCCAACCACGACTCCACACCCCAACCACGACTCCACACTGCTTATTCATACTGAAGAGACAGATACAGTACATACCCACTGCACCATACAGCAAGAACACAAGACACAGTTGGAAGAGTGACATCATCTAAAAACAGAAAAAAAAATGAAATTTGAAAGCAAAATATTTGGCATAAGCATCAGTGCTTTTAATCCAGCCACTTCCTAATTAACCTGGCCAAGTGTAAATTGTGATTTCATCCCTTACAAAAAAGGTTTGTTTATAGAAATATATCTGAAATATTGCTGTTATATTGCAACAAACCAAAATTCCCCAGGTAGCAACAGGTTGCAGGTAGCTACAGCCTTGCTGTGATCCAATTCTAAGTTAACAGAGAGGTTGCAAAGAAGATTTTGTGGTTTGCTGCAATATAAACAGCAATGTTCCAGATATATATTTTTTTGTAAGGGATATAAGAAGCTGTGTTCCCTTCCTGTTTACAGCCAGAAACTTGTATATACTTTAGTTTGAAAATCATTTCAATGTGATTTCCAGAAGCAATTGTAAATGAAAAGAGGAGCACTCCATAATTTAATATGAGAATAATACAATACACACAGCTGAATCTCTTTTAATATTTATTTATTAGCAGTGACGACCAGGGCGACTTACAATTGTTATAAGATTTATAAGATCTCACCTTATTTTTAGAATTACCCATTTATACAGTTGGGTTTTTTACTTGAGCAATCCTTGCTCAAGGGTACAGCAGCAGAGTGTCCCCCACCTGGGATTGAACCCACAACCCTCTGATCAAGAGCCAGAGCCCTGACCACTACTCCACACTGCAGCTATTTATCAGCCTGCCTTGGGGGACAAGGGTCCTCCGATATGTGAAATCAACAGATAAACGAGGTGTGGTTAAATATGAGGAGAATGTATCAAAAATGAAGAAAACAGTAATGTAAACCAAAAGAATATATATATATATATATATATATATATATATATATATATATATATTCAGTTCGCAACTCAGAACTCTCAGTCAGCATCCACCTGGCCCACTCTATTGTAGTTGCTCCTCGTATTAAGGCTGGTTTATACTTCTCTCGCAGACAAAAGCCGAACGTCAGCTGCAGACACTTTTACGGGTGAGCCAGAAGGACTGAAGCCCCTCCGAGCTGACGCAGCAAAGTGGTCGTAGCTGTCGGTCACACTTTCAGCCAGTCTGCGTTACTGTCGACTTGTGACTACGATTGCCAACCGGCTCCACAATCCCGCGAGGCTTTGAGACGGGATTTTAAAATTGCCCGTCTCATGAATGAAGTGAATGTGTAAATTGGCTCTATATATATATATATATTTTTAGCAGCAAACAAATAAAACTGTAGCCTATCTAAGCACCAATATTCATTATAGCAAAGGTTCATTTACACTTCAATTATATTCATTTTAGAGGCAAGTTTAAAATCCTGGTTCATGTTTATTGGGTTCCTCATAAACTTGCTCTATCTCGCTTCACTGGCTTGTGAAAGTCAAAAAATTGAACTGCGTTGTTTTACTGAGTATTATTTTTTTGCTTGTGTGTTTCAGAACGTGTGGCGCCCTGCGGGTAACTGAAGTCACAGATAAGCAAACCTGCCCAGTTCAGTTCTTCCTAGCAACCACTGATGCAAGAAAGGACCTGCTGTATCTTAAACGTGATTGGAGGATTTGTATATATGACTGTTTGCTTATCTAACCTTCAGGATGTACCACTACCGGTTACAAACCTGTACAACTCTGTTTCACCTGGCAACAGGCGACGCAAGGACTTTTCTTAAACGTGATTGGAGGTTTTTTTTTTCTTATATATATTTATGCTGAGTAGAGGGAGGACTGTTGTGTGTGGAGCCGAGAATTAAAAAAACAAAACAAAACAAAATTGAATATTAAGGCTAAAGTCCCAAATCTCTATACAAACCAATAGAATCTACAGAATAGCCAACAGAATTCTATAGAATTTCAATCGACTAGACTACAAGTATTTAAATTATAACCTATAGGTTATATAAGGATTTTTGACGTCTAAAAAATAATGTGAAAACGTAAAAATATATTAAATGCGGAAATTAGTGCAACAATACATTTAACGAAAATACAAATATAAAGACGTGAAAAGTTGAAAAAAAAGAACTTTATATTATATTATCTAACGCCTGGGTTCTCAGCTCAAACCGGGACATTCCTAAAACAATGTAATTCGTGCTTTGGTTAATTTTCACCAAATAAAAAACGATTTCCCGGATTACAGGGGTGTGTTTTTAAAGATACTTTTAAAATGTAGGCTGAAAATAATACGCAGAATACAAAATATATCTCGTTAGTTACAAACATTGGCTATTAAAAATGTAATGTCTGGAGGTTATACATGATGAAATATAGGCTTACAATTTAAGATGCAGCCTACACCAATTCACTTATTAAAAACTGCGCTTATCCCTCCGTCAGAATATTTACATGCTGTATATCATCTCTGTTGTAATTTATTTTATCAGGTGTGCTGTAACTGGGAAAGACATTCAGGGTTCAAAAACTGTGACACTAAAGTCGGCTCTTCCGTGTTTGTTCTCCATAGCCTTCTTTGTTTAAATTGTAACCATTTTTGTTTATCGATCATCATACAACATTAACATACCTTAAGTCTAAATCTACAACAGAAATAAGTTATTTGTGGTTTTGTTTTTACCTTTAGTACGGGTTTATCTTCGCCGCGTCCTCTAATTGTACAGCAGCCTGTGTCGTTCCCAGTAATGATGAGGCACGCCGCGTTTCTGATAAGCGAAAGTGAAAGTTTAAGAATGCTAAATGTATCACACCCAATGACGATGTAGGATAATTAAATGAGAACATTCCCAAAAATAATTAAGGTCATTTGGAGTTTAGTAAACCTAAACTGTGTCTATAAATTGTAGGGGAATGAGAACTAATTGACTAATAAAAGGAAAATAAATATTTTTGTAAGAATTGATGCAGCTGTTCAACTTTTAATACTGTAATAATTGTTAGTAAAAACAAACAAAAAAAATCTTATTTGGTTAAAAAAAAACAGCAGTATTACCAGTATTATTGAGATCATGATAATTGAAATACGAATTATTGGTGTTTAGGGTTTGGTTCATTTATAAACTCACCTGTTCGTATTGCAGTTGGTTTTCGGGATTGGTGTGCAGTAGTGGATTGGGTTGTTTCGGGGTCTTGTATTCGATAAGCTTTATTGACAGCTAAATGTGTTGAGAGACAGGGAAGTGTTTATCAGCTAGCTGCAGTAATACAAATAAAAATGATACATTGTAAAACGTCTGCGTCCAGCTCATTTATTCAAATAATATTCGAATAAGTTACACTGCGTCCGTATTTTGCATGTTGATGATTTAGAAGGTGCACTTAATTCAAGTTACACTAGTATCTGAACATTAATAGGCCTGAGCATGTTTTAAATGTTTCTAATTTATCAAATCATTATGCCATTTAACTAAACTCACAGATTAGTTTTGACATTCCAGAAGACACCACGGCCTACTAGGACTGGAGTTCGGCACCCCTGGAGTAAAAGTTTTGACAGCTGCTACAAAAACCAGAAGACACCAGACAGGTAACTGGCTCTTCTGATTGCTAGAGAAAGCTAACTGTGGTTATAATGAGAACCATACAACTATGAACAGAGCAGAAGAATGAGAACACAATCACATGTAATCTTATAGGAAAACATACAGGTTAATGCATGAATATTACACACTGCAACATAGCTGGTAACAAGAGATTTGTATGATTGCGCTATTATACTGGCGAGTTATGGATAGTTTCCATCTGTTATGTTCACAAAACCCTGTGCATTTCTGAACACTGATGCACTGCCAGATTACACCAGCAGGGGGCAGCATTACTGTACATTGAATTCGCAACAGTAGAATTCCATTCCTTGGTAAAGGCTTAGCTTACACCAGGGGTAGGAAACCCGCGCCACAGACACTTTTGTTGTTTGTTTTACCCAAGCCCCTTAATAAATTAATTGATTCAATGATTGTCTTAATTGGTCAGAATTCCCATTTGTTCCAGGTATTTAGCAAATAATGATTAGAAGATACCTACAAACCCTGCAGGATTGTGGCACTCCAGGACCAGGGATGCCTACCCCTGGCTTACACCCTCAACTTAAGTATTTTCAAATGAAAATATCAACAGATCCTTTTTGTACCATTTGTCAAAAAGGTGAAATAGGTTCTACATTCCATGTGCACTGGGAGTGCTCCGTTTTGTGTAATTTCTGGGAACGTGTGGCTATCGTAAAATTAAATAAAAATAACAAAATTCTGTGTTCTGAAAAAAGGACACTATTTCCAAGATTCTACTGTAAAAAAAAGATTTTTTGTGAATGTTTGTTTACAGGCATAGTCAAATACAGCCAAAAAACACCTGGTCCTGGGGGAGCATCCCACTGAAACGCCTGGTCCTGGGGGAGCATCCCACTGAAACGCCTGGTCCTGGGGGAGCATCCCACTGAAACGCCTGGTCCTGGGGAGCATCCCACTGAAACGCCTGGTCCTGGGGGCGCATCCCACTGAAACGCCTGGGGGAGCATCCCACTGAAACGTCTGGTCCTGGGGGAGCATCCCACTGAAACACCTGGTCCTGGGGGCGCATCCCACTGAAACGCCTGGGGGAGCATCCCACTGAAACGCCTGGGGGAGCATCCCACTGAAACGCCTGGTCCTGGGTGAGCATCCCACTGAAACGCCTGGTCCTGAAGGGTTCTCAATATGTAATTAGTGTAACGGTCACGTCAATCACACAATGTATGATTGACGTCTAAACTAGCCTATAGGATTTGTTCAGTATGGAATCCAGGAAGTTATATTTCAGATTGTACTTTGATCTCATCAACTCATGATGGCTACAGCACTTAGGGCATGCAAGGAGCAAGGAGCACATTTTTGGCAGACTTGTATAATGAGATTTTTTGTAATGTTGTATTTTGTACTGTGAGATTTTGTAACAACTGTAAGTCGTCTTGGACAAGGGCGTCTGTTAATAAATAAGTAATAATTTCATCTGGCAGTGACTTTAACCACACTGACCCTCCCCCCCCCCCAGGTTTCCCCCTCCTCCATGGAAAAGCCTGTTGGAGAGCCAGAAATAGAGACTTAGGAACATCCCTACACACCTTGAACCTGCAGCTCATGTATCTAGCTTTGGTGGCACAACATTGGGTGAAATTAAGAACAAAGGCACACAAAAAAGTAAATATATGTAAGGCTTGCTGTACTTTTATTCCAAGCAAAATAATGCCACATAGATTGAATTTTGTATTTATCTAGTTTTAAAATTAAAATTTATATTTAAAATTATGTATATTTTGTTAGCTATCATGAAGCACAGTATGTTCACACTCATTGAAACAGCTATTCAAGAATGCAGTGAGAGATCGATCTTAAGATGCATCACAGTTACACAGGGAATCAAACACCATGCCGACTGCAACAGGGATAATGATAGACTAATTACCTAACAATGAAATTCTACTTAACAAACATCTACATAACAGCAAAGCAATATGAGCTCTGTAACTAAAAGCTTTCTGTTTAGCCATGGCATGTATTTAGCAAAAGTGATTGATTTGAGCCGAGTTAGGAGGACAGCTCAGCAGGATTCGAATCGTCTGCTTTTTTGATCCGGGAGTAAACTGTGGAGGAAATGAAACTGGGTTAGGGAGGCAGGTATGGTCGTGTGCACAGTGGTGCTCACAATTATACATTCTGGAGACTTTAATGTAGAGCTGGTAACTATCAGTCCCATAGTGTGCACCCTATTGACAGTGCTATGGCAGGTGAATCAGACCTATGGTGTACACCCTATTGACAGTGCTATGGCAGGTGAATCAGACCTATGGTGTACACCCTATTGACAGTGCTATGGCAGGTAAATCAGACCACTGGTGTGCTTTTGACAGTGAGAGTGATGCACTGCAGTGATTGGTGGAGAGCAGGTTGGGGAGGGGAGCATGCCAGATGGGTGGTACAAGAACAGGAGGGGCATCAGTTGGAGCGCGAGTTGTGAGAGAGAGCGGTGAATGAAAGGAAGAGATAAAGTGAAAGTGGCAGTGAGTAACGACCTGACAAACTGTGCAAGACCAGGAGCTGACAGGAGTCTGTGAGAGCGAGAGAGCGAGAGAGCCGGTACAGGCTGTGAGCGTGTCCAGAGGAGCACTGGAATTAAGAGAATTAAAAGAGGCGTGGAGTGGAGAACTGGATAGCTAGAGAATAGGGGGGGGTTATTGTTTTGACGTGGTCTTAGCCTAGAGAGACCGAGTGTACCCCAAAATAATTAAAAAAGGAGGATATTCCGTTTGCGTCTGCAACCCTCGAGTCTGTCCACTTATTCTGCTTAAAATAAAAAGTAAAACAGACCCAGTTTCGCCACAATATTTTGCCTCTCAAATCTGTTGTTTTCTGTGGCCACATACCTGGGTGGTTTGAGTGAGACGGGTCACTCGTAACATTCTGGAGATGCGCTGTCGCTGAGTTGTCTTATTTTCCCCGCGGTGAGTGACTGTCAGATCCCAACACAGAGCTACAGCTGCGTCGTTGTCCAGGCTGCTAGAGCTGCAGTTAAACTCTCCTTGTGAAACCACGTCAGTTTTGGCTTGATTTGCAGGAGTTCAATACTTACGAAGCTGCTCGTTTCTCAGTTCTGATGATGTTTTCTCACCCTTTTCTTTCTTTGATTTTGAGAGCTAGATTTATGGCGATACATTTTTGTAAAGCCGTTAACCTCCAATAATACCTGACCGTTTTGTGCACTGCACACGTGATGGCGCGCAGGTGACGCTGGTCGCGCGCACACTGCAGTAGCAAACCTGTCCTGTGCAAACTATTATTATTACCACTGTTCAAACAACACGAAAAAAAAAAAGTTTAGGGTATCATTTTAATGCACCCCTCCCCCCCCCCCCCCCCCCCCGGGCCCCGACGGTGTTGAAGTGCTGTAAAAACTCTGCAGTGTGTTTGCAATATTCCTCTAAGTATTTGGAAGTTGTGATTGAATTTCATTCTTATTTTGCGCAGTGATTGCATAGTGCCCTCTAAAATCAATGATTTAGAATTCACATTGAAGAGTATGAGCTATAAAAGGGGTTCCATCCCAGGGAAAGGTTCCAAGCTGATTATTAATATGTGAGCACTCAAGCAGTTACCTCTTTCAGTGATCACAGCGGTGCTCATTACCAGCAGGTAGCAGATGATGAAGACACAACGGACTGTGTAGAAAGTTGAACTGGAAATGAAATCCAGGAGGTCATCTGGACAGAGAGAGACATTGGAAAAGTGTTACTGAGAACACAGCTGAGGCAGGGAAGGGTTACCCCAGATCTGTGCAGTATATGAGGCACAGATGCTCGTTTCAAAATGTCTATATGATATATTGATGAATATTGTAAAGGGATGCTGAAATATGTCGGAATATCTGCTGGAACATATTGTCAGGTCAGCAGGGTGGTCTGTGATGAAGCCGTGCCCTCCCCCAATACAATAAAGTAGAGGCTGGGGAGGTGGAGGATAATGTTTAGATGAGTTAGGGAGGAGCGATCGATAGGAGAAGCAAACCCCATGCCCCCCCCCCTCCCCCGATCTCAGCTTATATATATATATATATATATTGCACAGCTGTGCAGTTCAGAATTGTAAATGATACCCCCTTGGTTGCTGTACTGTATTGTTGCTGTGAAGTCTTACTTCCTGATCCTAATCCTGTATCCAGCATCAGCACCTGCTGGCCCACTCCAGTCACTTTCCTAACCTGACCCTCCTCAGTCTTTGCTCCCCAGAAGCAGTCCCTTATTTTGCAGTAAATGCAGCTCACAGTGTTTGTGTTACTTACCGGTGAAGGTCTTCGGGGCAGTGCTAACTGTAAAAGCAAACAGAAAGACAGCTTGTGTTTTCTAAGTGCACCACTCTCTGCCAGCCCTAAACCTGTCTTGATGTTCAGTTACATTGGTTTGTTTGCACTGCTTGAGTTACTTAGTAGTTTAGAATAGCTTTGTTTGGGAACTTTGAGATCAGCCACCTGTGTCATACATTATAATGATGACTTCAATAGTTCAGTAAACAGAAGGGAGGAATCCGTGCTACAGATCAAGTTGAGAAATCCTTTCCTACAGGAATCCAAACCCCTTCACTTACACATTCCCACAACATTGGCATATGCAGGATCTGGAAAGTATATATGGGGTAGCTCGATTGAATTATTTGATGTGCTCGATGTTTTGAAGCTATGAAGTGGTTGTTCCAAACTGAATCCCAGCCAAGGGGTTGCTGATGATGTCAATGACAGAGATGCACAGGCCCAATACAACTAAGGTACTGCATCTCCTATAAATAGCCCACACATTTCTCAACACACTGGATGCCTTAATATTGCCTGTTTAAAACTAAAGAGCCTTATGTTGATGGAAGTGCAAAGGCACATTTTAAACTGCATGAAACTAGTGAAGAACTGCTCTGAACAATCACGTAACTGCTCCTTTCTGCATCTCGGGTGTTTCAGACTTTGTTGCATCATTCCATGGCCTCAGATGAGACGTAAAGCCGAGGTCCTACTGGAAGTGACTCTACAGCAGCAGCAGCTGTGGTGCATGGTTCAACCCCAGTCTCTAAGTCGCTTTGGATGCTAAATGACTCAATAATAATAATAATAATAGGCGTGAGAAGGTCGGATGTCAATTATTGTTCCTTTGCTCTATTTTCCTCTCTGGGTTTATCAATTTGTTCTTTCAGTTCTACCCATCCCCATTATTCTATAGATTTGAATATAACAGCCCCACTTGCCTGTGGGAGTGGTGGTGGTAGGGTGCTGTTGGGAGGCATTTCCTAGAAAGAAAAAAAATAGGTTGAGGTTTGTTTTGAATGATGATTGAAGCTAAAGAGTTAATAAATTCAATGACAAACGTTTCAACTAGAATTATTTTCATTGTTTTCAAATATGTTCTTGAACATATTGCAAAATACTTCAAGTCGAAACGTCTGTCTTTGACCTTTATTTAATATTTATTTATTTATTTTTTACAGTATTTTTTAAAAACTGACTTTACCTGAACACACAGCCCCTGCACTATACTTCTGGCTGCAGAATGATCCTACAAGTTGATGTGAATCACATCTCTCCAGTGATGATTCTCTTCCAGTACATTCCATTCTATACTGCCAGACAGATCCTTGCCCCTGTCCAAAGTGGGATCCTCTTAGAGCAGACACAGCGGAGCCACAGCCCAGCTCTCTGCACACAACCTCCGCATCGTTCATGTCCCAGTCACTACCACACACTGCCCTCCACACGCCAATGGAATTGAACTCAACTCTCCCAGAGCAGCTGCTGTTTCCATTGCCCAGTCTGACAGGAACGGCAGCACCTGACAGTCAATAGAAGAGGAAATAAACTAGACATGTGCTGATTGGTCACATACCTGCACATACATACTTAAGAACAACACTGGAGTTCCTACCTGAACAAATTACACTGACCGCAGAACCATCTGTGCATTCCTGTATTCCGTTCTGTCCTGAAAGGCACCTCTCTAGAGAGGACTCTCTTCCTGTACAGCTTACTCCCAACAGCCAGGAGGGGTCTGTCCCTTCTCCAAAGAGTGCGCCCTCTTGAGGAGATACAGCGTAGCCACAACCCAGCTGTTTGCAGACCACATGAGCGGTGGCATTATCCCATCCATCGTCACACATTCTCCTTCTCTGACCTTCGAAATATAGCTCAACTCTCCCAGAGCAGTTATTACTCCCATTGATCAGTCTGATATCAAAGCCAAGTTCTGCCATTAAACAGAAGGGGAATACACATGCATTACACTTTGAAATGTTAACACGTTGAAATGAGTTCAATGTGGAATCATTTCAAAGCAATGGATTACATTCAAGAAAGTGCAGAATGATATTGTGTCCTGGCAGGGTGTGTAAGAGGGAGAGAATCCCATCTGAAATTGGTATAGTGGAGGACAGATGTTGCCAGAACAATAGCAGTGTGGAGTAGTGGTTAGGGCACTGGACTCTTGACCGGAGGTTTGTGGGTTCAATCCCAGGGGGGGGGACACTGCTGTTGTACCCTTGAGCAAGGTACTTTACCTAGATTGCTCCAGTGAAAACCCAACTGTATAAATGGGGAATTGTATGTAAAAATAATGTGATAACTGTATAATGTGATATCTTGTAACAATTGTAAGTCGCCCTGGATAAGGGCGTCTGCTAAGAAATAAATAATAATAGATAAGTATGAAAATGTAAAGGGAAGGGTGAAGGGTGAAGGGGGGGGGGATCATTCACAAGAAAACAGAGTTCTGATTTCAATAAACTAATTGAGAATATCTGCTGACAGCTCTCTTTGCAGAGTACAATTTAACCAAATACATTTTGATTATTATTATTATTATTATTTATTTCTTAGCAGACGCCCTTATCCAGAGCGACTTACAATTGTTACAAGATATCACATTATTTTTACATACAATTACCCATTTATACAGTTGGGTTTTTACTGGAGCAATCTAGGTAAAGTACCTTGCTCAAGGGTACAGCAGCAGTGTCCCCTACCAGGGATTGAACCCACAACCCTCCGGTCAAGAGTCCAGAGCCCTAACCACTACTCCACACTGCTGCCCCAATGCAGACACACTGACAACCTGAGCCACTCTATAATTGTGCATTGGTTTTGAACAGGAGTCAATATAAAAATAATTGAGCAGCTCCCTACATGAGTCGTCATGTCCGCATTGCAATCAATATGATAACGAAACAGAAGAAACGCCTTAAACATGCATGAGCCTGACATCTACATGAGTTACACAAACATGTTTTGCATTATTGTACAGAAAGCACATTGTGTGTCATTTAGACATTATAACACAGCGGAGGTTTTACATGTGCAGTGGCTCATTGTTTGTGAATCGCTGTAGCCTTCTTTTATATAATAATAAAAACACTTATTTATAAGAACCTACACCTGTGTTCTGTTGTATTTGAAATATATTGCTTTGTTTAATAGGTAGTATTCAGTAGTAGTATAACAGTCCTGGTACAGTGGATTAATGCACACTCAAATATAGAAAATACAGAGTCAATGCTTTCATTATCTAAATCATTATTTCAGATTAATCATTTTTAGGTCACATTGCCTGTGTTAAACCTGTTAAATACATGAATAATAAAGACAGTGGTTTGGTTCAAACCCATAGCTATGGGTTTACAAAGTGCAGATGTTCCCAATATACCAGGATCACTGTCTGTTAGATCTTTGAGAACAGACCTCTGTGTTTGGAGCAGATCTTTGAGAACAGACCTCTGTGTTTGGAGCAGATCTTTGAGAACAGACCTCTGTGTTTGGAGCAGATCTTTGAGAACAGACCTCTGTGCTTGGATTAGATCTTTGAGAATAGACCTCTGTGTTTGGAGCAGATCTTTGAGAACAGACCTCTGTGTTTGGATTAGATCTTTGCAATATATATATATATATATTTTTAAAGCTGTAATAATCATCATTATTTTGTAATATTTTAAAATCAAATGGAAAAATGAAATGTTCATACCTGAACAAATGACACTGGCATCCTTATGACAAGTTGTCAAATCGTTTACAGAGCAGCTGATCAGAGATTGTTCTTCTCCTGAACAATGAAAACCTTTTCTCCAGTAGGGGGCAGTCCTGTTCCCAAAGCGTGCTCCAACTGGAGCAGACACAGCGTAGCCACAGCCCAGCTCCCTGCACACAACCTGAGCGTGACGCATGTCCCAGTAATCCCCACACCCCGCCTCCCACTGATCCTTGTAATAGAACTCAACTCTTCCAGAGCAGTTGTTCGCTCCGTTGGCCAGTCTGATGTTTAGAATATCTGCCATTGAATACAAGAGAAATACATTTTAAATGTACACTTGTCAGATTTAAAATACAAATTCATAATTGGTCTGAGATTAATTACCCTTATTGCTTCACTATGATGAATGTATCACACAATAAAGGAATCAATTCCTTTATTTCTTTAACTTAAAGGTTAGTATTTTGGATTAAATCATATTAACCAATTTGAAGAATTTTTGTGAATAGGGTGAACATTTATGTTAATAATTTCACATGTGAAACTGCCACTATTTCATTCTAAAGACAAGGAACGCAGAACAGGAATTATTTTGCCTCTTTCATGAGAGAGGCGTGCCTCACTTTCTTACATCACCCAGCGTCTTGATCAGAAACAATCTAGCATGGAGCCTGAAGCGAGAGAGGGTTTGAATGTAGTAGAAACTCTGTTAAATACAACTGAGTTTCTTTAAAACGTACTTATTTATTAACAGCATGACAAAATAACTACAGAAGGATGCTTTTCACCTCCATTGTAGAAACTCTACAGCTCTACAGGCAGTATCAAACTGTCAGTTCATGCAATCAAACACGTTTCTTTTCTTTTTACTTTATTACTGAAATTGTTTCTCGCTGGTCTGCATCGTGATCTGCTGTTGGGGTCTTTTTTTTCTTTCTCAATCTGTATTTACAAAATAAGAAAACAAGACAGACATTTCCCAGCTCTTGTTTGTAAACATAACATCATACACCTGGCAGGGTGTGGATTTGATGACATCACTCAAAAGAGTAGAACTACAAAACTGCTACAGAACTACAAACATGGAGCCACATTTTATTTCAGGCACTGCTTGTATACAAACCAAGATTCAAGTTTGATTATTGATTATAGAACACCCAAGGTAAGTTTCAAGGTAAGGGTTAGGTGAGTGTAATGGTGTGAGAATGTTTTGTTTGTAACCTTTTATTGTGAAGGCCAATGCACAGCCTACTGTTTAAGCCTTTTATTTTGGCCCTTGTGCCACAGTTTGTTGGTTCCTGTGTTTTGTGTTTGTGAATGAAATGTACGCAGCAGCGTTTCACTGCAGCTTTTGTCTCCTAGTCTCTAATTCCTGCTGGTAACATCTTGGGCTGTGACGCTACCATGTCACACAAGTGTATGTGATTTTTTGTGGGACTATTATCTGACATTTTGGGGTTAAAATACTTTCTTTGAACCAGATTTCTGCCAATGTGTGATCGTGACATCAAACTACCTTCTGAATACCCAGAATGCCTCAGGCTTCTGACATCATAGTCCTGTAAATATAACCATTACACCCCCTTCAAATCCAGGATACTAATCCTAAATGTGTGAATACAGAGAGCTTCAACCAGATCTCTTTACCATGCTGTGCATCTGCATTGATACCAAGCTACTCAACCCGGGAGGTGAAGGCATGGCCAAAGAAGTTTTTAAATATGTCACTGTTTTCATTTCTTACCTGAACAAATGACCCCAGCATCTTCACTGTGATTACAGCTTGTTGTTTGCATAGGGATTATCGTGCAATGCATCTGTGATCTTCCTGGAACACATTCTACACTGGGTTTCCAGACAGGACCAGTCCCCTCTCCAAAGAGTGAAGCCTGTGGAGCAGATGCAGCATAGCCACAGCCCAGATCTCTGCACACAAGCTGGGCAATTTCAATGAGCACATAGCACATTGTGCCCCATTGGTCTTCATTATAAACCTCAAGTCTGCCAGAGCAGCTGTGACTCCCATTGACCAGTCTGATATCCCAGCTGCCTTCTGAAAAACAGAACGCATTAGCACAATATTTAACTGCTATACTGAAACCTTATGCTGGGAATCAAAATGCTGATATATCCCATTCAATACCCACAATAAGTACTTTACTTTTACACTATATTATACATCTGAATACATAGAACAATGTTGAAAATATATATAGAAATACCTGCCATAGCACTGTTGATGTTGTATATTTAAATATATTGTATTTATTTAGCTACAATGTACTGGGGGAAACTGATTTGGGGGACATGCCATGTTTCCCTAATGTTTAAGCCCTTTGCTCATTGTTGGGTAGCCCCGAAATGGCCCAGGGTCAATGGCAACATGACCATAGAGTTCTTAATCATAAGTGTGGGGAGGGGGCACAGTTTACAATGCAGTGAAGTCAATGGCAAAGTCCCTGTGGCAAGGCTGGGGTCCCTACATGTGTATAGTGTGATGCTGATATAGCTAGACAACGGCAGAAGAGAGCAAAGAAAAAGAAAAGCCTAGATTTATTCAGGAATCTGAGGGGGAAAATGAAATTAAACAGAACACATTAAAAATGTTTTAAATAAAGTAAGTGTATAATCGCTTTGATTTGTTTTTATTTGATTTGGAGTGAACTCTGGGTCAAACATTCCAAATCCTAAATTAAATGACTCGGAATGTTTTCCTCCTTGTACACGACACGTCAAAACAAATTACACTTAAATATCCCAACCCATTCCCCACACATATCCTGCAGTGTTATATACATAATACAGAAAACAAACCAAAACACATTGTGCTAAACAGATCATATCTGCTCCAGCATTGTTAGTAATGGTGTATCATCCTGTGAAGCATCACACATATCACACAAAGTAAAGGACATACTGTTAACAAAACCATTCCTGTAAATCGTAAAGTGATACCTGTTCTCAGACTGCAGCAAACAGCCCGCCACTCTGCCTGAGAAGCTGCCGGCTGCGTTTTGTTCACAAGAAGTCGTAGGATTGTACGGCTGTTATAGGATCCCCTACAGGGACAGGGACTAGTTTCGGGATTTTAAAATCCTGCTGAAAGTAAAGGAGTGTGTCAGCGGGACCTCGTTTTTATTCAGAGCAGCGCACAGCCGTGATCACGGCACGTGTTTTGTTTTTAGTTTCTTTTGCAGTGTTTGCTTGTCTTTTGTTGTGTGTTTTGTTTATTTTACACTGCTGTGTATTGTCGCCCGGCCAATACTATTGCTGGTAGCGGCCCATGGAGGTTTGTTTGTGTGCTGCTGTTCACACCAGAGGGACCTTTGGAACGCGACTTCCGTGTCTCTCCCTTCTATCAGTGGAGTACCCGCACTCACCACGCACACGCTGACTTTGTATGGAATTTCATAAAGACATCAGCAACACAAACTCTTTAGTCAAAAGGAATTGTGAGTGCAGTAATTGTGAATCTGGGAGCTGAGTCCTTTGACACAGGCACAGTAGAGCTTGGGAGCAGTTCTGTACAAACACACTCACATCACAGTTGCTACCACAGCCTGACTCCCACACATGGGGTCCAGCATCTCCATAATGGCACATGCTACGTGAAACATTTCAAAAACACATAATTCAAGCTAAAATGAAGAACAGTTACCTCATAAATACCAATAACTGAAGAACTCAATCAAACTTTTTAAAAAAGAAATGAATATACCAGAACAGAAACACTCGCTGCACTTCTCACAAAGTAGTAACTGGGTTCAGTGCAGAAACAAGGTACAGGGAAAAAACAGACGTTTGTCCATTTTAAGAACAAAGTTACCACCCAGTCATTCTGATTTGCTCATAAAAAGACAGCATTGTATCCATGTATTTTGCCTGTTTTTGAATGGGATGGTTGTCTGTTCAGGGATACCAAGACTATTAATCCAGCTTCATTCACAGCTCACAAACCAGAACGCTTTCTCCAGGATGCTCTATACATTTCAAAGAGCTAGAAGGAGGCTTGCTTTATCCCATTCAATACCCACAATAATTACTTTACTATTACACTATATTATACATCTGAGCTCAGTATATACTGGTAACCTTAATGAATCCCATAATAATCCCAACATGTTACCTTGAAGGAATCCTAACAGAATCATTAGCAGACCCACAGCTCTACCAGCAAAGACAATACAATGGATTTTGAATAAATATATACACAGTGATCCTGAAATGGATTGGTCAATACCATTATGATACTATTAGAACAGAGAAACATCTAAATGCATACTGTGTCACTGTCTGTCTGCATTGCTGCTGAAGATCTTGAGCTACCCATTGTAGAGATCTCTAATATTGCCATTATAGGGCCACTGTGTGTCTGCATTTCCTTTGAGGATCGTTTGTTCTATAGTATATAGTATCAATTAAATACTTACGGACAAGTGGCAGGAAGGTGAGGATCCAAATCATTAATCTCATTTTCAAAACCGAAAAAAAGTAAGACGGGCTGATAAGTTAACAAAGTCCAAGTAACTAAGTAGATACAGATAAACACGTGTTAACTGTAATTCCTGATGAAGCGTGTGAAACTGCAAGTGGACTGTGTGTTCCAGGAGCCCCTTGTCTATGAGAGTTATCTGAAGCAGATAAAAAGACCTGTCACATGCTCTGAAGATGAGTCCAGCGGATGTGTGTGCATATATAGGCATTCAAATACAATCATTTTATTTCAATCAGTGATATTGCAATTAGAGTTTTGTCCACATGCATCCTGCATGAGAATGTTGTTTTGTAACTGGGATTACAATTTGATTGTGGTGCTGAGATCCTAATTGCAGTTTTTTAAAACAGTAAATTCTCAAGTAGTAAATGCTGTGTTTGCATGTGATCCTATCACTGGTACGCTGGAAAGACGCTAGACACCATGTCAGCAGATTCTGAGATAAGAGGCACTTCCCAAAACTACTGATGTTCTGTTAGATTATGCATGTTTAGCATTACATCTGAATAAATAGAACAATGTTGAAAATATATATAGAAATACCTGCCATAGCACTGTCAATGTTGTATATTTAAATATATTGTATTTATTTAGCTACAATGTACTGGGGGACACTGATTTGGGGGACATGCCATGTTTCCCTAATGTTTAAGCCCTTTGCTTGTTGTTGGGTAGCCAGGAAATGTCCAAGGGTCAATGGCAACATGACCTTAGAGTTCTTAATCATAAGTGTGGGGAGGGGGCACAGTTTACAATGCAGTGAAGACAATGGCAAAGTCCCTGTGGCAAGGCTGGGGCCCGTACATGTATATAGTGTGTGTTCTGTTTCTTTCTAGCGTTGTAAATACAGTGTGTTCAAATGTATAAGTTTGTGTTGAATATGACAGGGCTGGGGTTAGAGTTCCCTCTCTAATTAGGACAAGTGTTAATTGATTTATTGATTAGCAATGAACTGAGGTCCCATGCTTTAAAGAGGAGCGGGAAAGCCAATTCCTTTGTTCTTTAGCAAGCCTCAGAGGGGTTGACTGAAGGCTCACGACTGGATGTTAAACCAGGGTGAATAAACCGAGCACATGCCCACCGGGTATGGAATAGGGGTCCTATAGGAATTGCCTCTGAAAACTCTTGTCCAGGTTGATTGTGGGGAAATGAGGTGGGGAAGCATATTGGCGGTGTGCTGGGCACTGAAGTCCACAGGGTAAGCATTGTGCACTGCAGCCCGTGCAACAGTCTTACGCTTCCCCACAATCAGCCTCCAGGAGTCTTTTCAGAAGCAGTGTTTTGCTGGAATAGTTAGTAAGCACGGTGAATAAAATCTAAACAGATACAGCCATAAAAAATCCTCATCAGGTAAGAAATGTAAAGAACATGATGACGTTTAAACCTTTAACCTCAGTGTGGTCCCCATGAGTGTTCATTAATATCTATCTATCAGGAGAGTTTTCAAAATGACCAATTTGATCTGTTCATGAAAACACAGCAGCATGGCTGATTGAAATGAAATCTCTTTGAAATGTTTGATGAAGGGGGTCAGGAGGTGGGGTCCTATTATCTGTAACACAGGAAGGAAGGAAGTGAACGGGGAGAGGAAACCAGTGTGGGGGCTACAGGATCAATGGGCTTCACCTTAGTCAAAGAGAGTGGAAATAAAGCAGTGTGGAAAACAAAACGAGCAACAGTAAAACAAGAAGGGACTTGAGAGAATGATGTTCTGCTGATGAGAGGGAAGACATTGTCTGAAATGAATAAAACAAATAGTGCACAGATTTGAAAAGTAGGTCCCTTGATTGTAAGCTTTGTTTGAGTGTCTGTTCTGTATAAAATGGTTTTAACTAATGAAAGCAGCACTGTAATAAATGAGTATGTCAGTAACGTACACACCCTGTCTGATAACACTAGAACATGTCTAGTTCTCATAATATACAACCTCCCCTGGACTGGAGGGACCACTCTTCATGTTCTCTTAGGGGGGTGAGCAGTTCAGACTCTGTGCCTCAAGCTTGCCCTGAACTGGAGGGAAGAAAGCAGTTGCTGCTCAGAGACAAATTTGTGGTTGAGGACTAATGGACTTTGAGATGTGGATTAATGCCCACGAAGATCGAACTCCACCAAACTCACTTCCCTTGTGAACTTCTGAGGATTCAGACCCACACAGAAGTGAAGGTCTAGTGCAGTCAGAGACATACTGTAGCTATAAAAGGGTTACTGTGACAATGCCATTCTCAAACTCCAGTCCCACTCACAACTCTCTCCTCTCCGCCCCTCTCACACTGATTCAGCAGTCTCTGCTCAGCCTGCTTGAATAAACCTGGCCTCAGTCCAAAACCCCGCCTCTTAGAGCTTTACACAATTCCAGGAAATCAGCACAGCGAAGTTTCTGTTGTGAAATCAGTTTCTCTGTCTCACTGCAGCAAGATGGCTTCAAACTTGTGGTCAGAGGATCAGTTTAGCTGTTCAGTATGTCTGGATCTATTGAAGGACCCAGTTGCTATTCCATGTGGACACAGTTACTGTATGGGGTGTATTAAGAACTGCTGGGATCAGACTGATCATACAGGTGTCTACAGCTGCCCCCAGTGCAGAAAGACCTTTACCCCAAGGCCTGATCTGTGCAGAAACACCATGCTGGCTGAAGTTGTGGAGAAATTAAAGATGACAGGACTCAATCCTCCTCCTGCTCAAAGTTATGCTGGACCTGGAGATGTGCCGTGTGATTTCTGCACTGGGAGAAAGTTCAAAGCTGTGAAATCCTGTTTGACGTGCCTGGCCTCTTACTGTGAGACACACGTCAAGCCACACTATGAGGGGGCTGCTTTCAAGAGGCACAAGCTGATCAATGCAATTGGAAATCTGGAGCAGAAGCTTTGTGCAGAACATCAACGATTATGTGAGGTCTTCTGTAGAACCGATCAGATGTGTATTTGCTTATTGTGTACACAAGATGAACACAGGAGCCATGATACAGTCTCAGCTAAGAAGGAAAGGAGTGTGAAACAGGTAAGGATTTGAACCATTTCCTTGTAGCTATCCTAGAAGATAAGAATTCCCAGGGATATTTAACATGTCTGTTTACTAGGTTATACAGTTTCACATGAGATCAGATTTTAATTGTATATTAAGAGCTATTTAAAGAGCCCTAGTTTTTTAATTGCTCTTTCTAAACTATGATGTACTACAATGTATTTCAGGGTGTAACAGGGGTGTTGTTATGGGTGTGGCTATCGCTGATTGACAGGAGAGACACAGGAGGTTTTCTTTGATACAAAAACACAAAACATTCAAAACAAAACACTGCTCGAAAACAACTAGAAAATAAAAGTTGACCAAACAAGAAAGGAGGTCCCGCTCCAGGAACAGTCTCCCTGACACCTCCTCTCTAGACTTGGGTGGGATTAAAATCCCCTAAACTTGTTCCCTATTCTTTCCAGTGCTAGCAATCCTGGTTAACTCACACAGTGATCCGAGATACATTTTTCCTCTTGTGTTTTCCTCACCCTGGTTAACACACGCAGTCGTGAGGATCCTACAGCAACACTCTCCTTCCCAGACAGTCTGTATCCCTGCTTGTAGAACCAAGAAACCGGCTTTTCAGACCCTTTTTAAAGGCATGTGGCCGGGGCTAATTGATAATCAATTAATCAATTAACACCTGGCCACATTCCACACCTGGATTTGAATATACCCTGCCATATCTAGCACAATCTTGATTATCAAAAACATTATTTACAATCAAACAAAATCACACTGTTTACACGTACAGGACCTCAGCCCTGCCTCACACGGTAAGAAGGATTTGTTCAGCTGTTTTGTGGTGCATTGGAATTTGAAGTGTAAAATTAGCATGATTTATATTCCTATTGTTTTTTAGATGTATCTTGCAACTTTATAAAATCATAGATCAGTTTCATGGTTTAAGATATTATAGTTTAATTGGTAAAACTGTTCAAAAATAGCATTCCCAGCAATGTCAAGCACCTAATTAAAAAGCAAAAAAAAAAAAAAACAAGATTAATATGATATTCAATATACAAGATTAATATAATATACAATATACAAGATTAATATGATATTCAATATACAAGATTAATATGATATTCAATATACAAGATTAATATGATATACAATATACAAGATTAATATGATATACAATATACAAGATTAATATGATATTCAATATACAAGATTAATATGATATACAATATACAAGATTAATATGATATTCAATATACAAGATTAATATAATACACAATATACAAGATTAATATGATATTCAATATACAAGATTAATATGATATACAATATACAAGATTAATATGATATTCAATATACAAGATTAATATGATACGCAATATACAAGATTAATATGATATTCAATATACAAGATAAATATGATATTCAATATACAAGATTAATATGATATTCAATACACAAGATTAATATGATATACAATATACAAGATTAATATGATATTCAATATACAAGATTAATATGATATTCAATATACAAGATTAATATAATATGCAATATACAAGATTAATATGATATTCAATATACACAGGGCTTCTGTTTTTCGGTGTTTATTAATTTCATTAAACCAAGAGCCAGCCATGCTTGTGTTTGTAGTGATGTGGTGGAAATATGATCCTCGCTTGGAAAATTGGTGCTGCAGCCGGAGGACGGAGCGAGCTTCACCCAGTGCTGCCTCTATGATGCAGGGCCTCTTTAATATATTGAAACAATGATTACAGCACAGGGATCATAATATCTTCTTAATAAACTAATACATCACATTTTAAACAAGACTTTAATAATTGTGTTTTGATATATAGTAAACAAAACACATGCCTTTAAAAGTGACACATACGCATCTATCTGCACTGGCAGAGCTGCTGTGCCCGTGCCTTTAAAAGTGACACATACGCATCTATCTGCACTGGCAGAGCTGCTGTGCCCATGCCTTTAAAAGTGACACATACGCATCTATCTGCACTGGCAGAGCTGCTGTGCCCGTGCCTTTAAAAGTGACACATACGCATCTATCTGCACTGGCAGAGCTGCTGTGCCCGTGCCTTTAAAAGTGACACATACACATCTATCTGCACTGGCAGAACTGCTGTGCCCATGCCTTTAAAAGTGACACATACTCATCTATCTGCACTGGCAGAGCTGCTGTGCCTGTGCCTTTAAAAGTGACACATACGCATCTATCTGCACTGGCAGAGCTGCTGTGCCCGTGCCTTTAAAAGTGACACATACGCATCTATCTGCACTGGCAGAGCTGCTGTGCCCGTGCCTTTAAAAGTGACACATACGCATCTATCTGCACTGGCAGAGCTGCTGTGCCCGTGCCTTTAAAAGTGACACATACGCATCTATCTGCACTGGCAGAGCTGCTGTGCCTGTACCATGGCGTTCTTGCCAGTCAACCACAGTGAGGGGTGTGTTTTTGAGAGATTTGCTTGTACACTTAAAACGTTTGATCTTTCAATTTATAACCACCATTTAGCTGAGAAGAATTGTTTTTATTGGTAAAGTGTTCATCTTTTTAATTATGAAGGCTCAAAGTCAGTAGAGGGCATAACTCAAATCCAAGATGGCCGCCAGGCAGAAAAGTAGCTGAATTTGGTGTGTTAAAACACATTTTTACATGATTAAAACAGATATGTTTAAGTTAGTTAAAAACGAAATGTAATAACCTATTTGGGATTTTGTTTGTTAAAATCTACAATTTCTTTTGCTCACCCTACTGGTCCCCTCTTTCCTTTGCTCTCTTCCACAGTGAAGTCCTTCTGCTCACGGGCTCATTCTTCTGGGGATTTTGTGTATTTAGGCATTTTTTACATTTCTTCACAATTTTCAATTCTGTTTTAAATTCCACGAGTGTGTGGATCCTCCCTGTTGAACTGTAATATAGCTTTAAATCCCACGAGCAAGAACAACCCTCCGTTTCTAATTGTAATCTCGTTTTAAATCTCACAAGCGTGTGCAATCCTCCAATAGAAATGCAGGAACGTGCTGCCACTCAGTTTAAAGTATTCAGAATGAATCAATGATAGATTCAAGTCAGGAAGGAGGTTCATTGCCTGACTGCGCTGGGAAAGGTTGTTATTTTGTCATTCTTTTTAGGTTTTAGGTTATTTTATTGTATTTTTTCACATGGAAAGGGATGAAGTCAACGTGAATTGAGTAACCATGTCCAGTGTTTTTCCGGTGTTTATTGGGTATACACTGATTTCATTTTTTTGTATCAGGGGTGTTTTATCTGTGTTTATCGATTAAAAATGGAAATCAGAAGCCCTAAATATCAATTAAAGAGAAATCTGCTTCAGTTTCCTAGGTGCTTCACAAAACAAACATGTAACACATGCTAGATCAGCCATCATTCACTGTTACTAGTATGAAACAGTACCATCTAGTGGACAGCTACTGTGGATCAAGTGTTCTTTTGTATTGCTGGCAGCTGTGCACTAGGTGGTGTTGTATCTTACTCCTATACACACATGTTGACTGATCTAGCCTGTGCTACAGATGTCTATGGCGTGCAACTGGAACAGAAGAGCAAATTATATTCAAGAACCACTCAGAATTATTGCAAACATTGTAAAGAGGTAAGGGGTACCAGAAAATAGAAAATATATATAAACTAAATTGATTCTGTCAGGTTCAATAGCATACTTAACAGGCCTGTGATGGGTGTGACAGGATATCACTCAGTGCCCCATCAGAAATGTCACTGTGTCACTGTGTTTCTACACAGAAGCAGCTGGGAGAGACACAGACAGAAATACAACAGAGAATCCAGGAGAGACTGAAAGAAATTGAGGAGATGAAACTGGCTGTGGTGTCACTGAAAGTGGGTATTGACAAGAGGGGGTTATTATTATTATTATTATTATTATTATTATTATTATTATTATTATTATTATTATTAACAGATGGACTGGAACACATCTGCAGAAGTTTACTGTCTATGCCTGATGTGTTGTTGATATCAATTCTAACCATGTCTCCTCTACTGTGTTCTTTCACTCAGAGATCTGCATGCATAGAAATAAAGGAAAGTGAGAAGATCTTTACTGAGCTGATCCGATCCATTGAGAAGATCCACACTGAGGTTATTGAGCTGATTGGAGCTAACGAGAAGGCTGCAGTGAATCAGGCTGAAGGACGCATGAAGAAACTGGAGCAGGAGATTGCTGAGCTAAGGAGGAGAAACGCTGAGCTGAAACAGCTTTCAGAGACAGAGGATCACATCCATTTTCTACAGGTAACATCACTGCTTGTTAGAAAATCTCAAGTCCATAACTGGGACGGTTTCAGACCTCTCCAATTGAATGAATCCTTGCTTTTCCCCAGGAATGTTTTGGACCCCATTCTGTTTCACTGAAAACTCCTTTTCTCCACTTTCCTGTTGTAGAAATTCCAGTCTCTCTGTGCCCCTCCTGAAGCTGGAGACTTACCCAGCGTTACTGTCAATACAGACATCTCTTTTGGGGCTGTGAGGAAAGCTGTATCTGAACTTAAAGACCATATTGAGGACTTCTGCAAGGGTGAATTAGTCAAAATAACCACAACAGGTTGGTGTGAAATAGATTCCTTTGGTAGAGATTTCTCAAATAGACCATGGCTTGAGGAGGGACAGGACTTGCAAGACATTAATAAAGACCTCTTGCAGATTGTTGGCTATATGAATATTGCAGGAGGGAGACAGCAGGGAAGAATGAGCAGGGAGGAGAGATGTTTACACCCTGAAATGCCGTGAATAAGCCTTGTTTATTTTCAGATTACTGTTTGGAGTCTTGTGTGTGTTGTGTATTAATCCACATGTTTCAATTCTATTTCTCTCTCTTTTTTCTGGCCAGTGAATGAAGTTGCAGTTTACAGTCTGCAGGCTCCAGAGCCAAGGAACAGAGCTGAGTTTTTAAAATGTAAGTCTGTTTTCACTGAAACATTTGATTGAAAGATGTGTCACTCCATTGAGAGAAGAGCTAACACTACAGAACATGGAGGGGTGGAGCTTGAGGGCAGCAATTATTATTATTTATTAGTAATTGTGAAGCCATTAATCTACACTCCTCTCCAACAAGTATTGGTTCAGATGAATACATGCAGAATGACTGGGGGAGGGGCATTTGTTGTCTGTTTTTCCACTCAGACCTTTCTCTCCCTAAATATCTTGGTATCCCTGAATAGATAATCATCCCATCTTTTAATACATGTACAATGCATGTGAAACCAGTTGTGGGGTAAAATGAACAGCTATCCCTCCCAGTCATCCTGTGCTGGTAGTAAATGTATATTGCAGTATCAGTGCACTTGTGGGATGGATTGCTCATTAAAATATTAGACAGATATTTGAAGAGTGGATGATATTCTATTGAAGATATTTAGTAAGCAAGGGGTCTGAGTGGGTAAAATGGCAACACATACCCTGTAGGAACATTAAGTGAACTGTAATTGTATGCAGAGCTGCATTTGATTGGTTCCAATTGAAGAAGTTTGATAAGATCGAGGAATTATAATGAACAAAACAATCAAACAGCAAGAGGGTTTAAAGGGTTCATAAGGTCCTTTGTATTTTATTGTGTTGCATGTTCCCATGTGTTGCTACAGCTGTTTACGTGAGGTGTGTGTATTGTTTTAATTATTTTTATTTTTTTACATTTTGACCACTTTTTTATACTTATAGATGGCTTCACATGTAACTGCATGGGCCTCTCAGAACTACATATCCCATCATCCTCCTACTCACATATGTGATTGAGATGGAATTACCAATGAACAAGAGGATGATGGGAAATGTAGTTCTGAGAGGTCCATGCCGGTCCGCGGGAAGCCATCTTGAGGCAGAAAATGCAATTTAAAAGTTTAAAAAAGTGGTAAAAATGTATTAAAAAAAATAATTAAAACAACACACACACCTTCCATAAACAGGATGTGAGGATGCAGCAGACAATGACTGTTGATTTTCTCAGTGATTTGACTTTTCTAACCGTCTCTCCTCTACCCGTCCTCTTCTCTTCAATCAGATTCCTGTCAGCTCACACTGGACCCCAACACAGCGCAAGGAAACCTCTGTCTGTCTGAAGGGAACAGAAAGGTGACATGGAGGAGAGAGACCCAGAGATATCCCACTCACCCAGAGAGATTTGAGAGCTGGGCCCAAGTGCTTTGCAGAGAGGGTTTGTCTGGGACTCGCTGTTACTGGGAGATTGAGTGGAGTGGGGGAGGGGCTTCTATAGGAGTCACATATAAAGGAATCAGCAGGAAAGGAGAGGATCATTCCTGTAGCCTTGGATTCAATGACAAGTCCTGGAGTTTGTTCTGCTCTGATTCCAGTTACTCTGCCTGGCACAATAACAATGAAACTGCAATAACTGCCCCCCACTCCCCCAGAATAGGAGTGTATCTGGACTTTAATGCCAGCACGCTGTCCTTTTATGGCGTCTCTGACACAATGACCCTCCTGCACAGATTCCAAACCACATTCACTGAGCCGCTCTATCCTGGGTTTTGGCTTCGTTCTGGTTCCCCTGTAACAATCTGCCAGCTGAAGTAGACTGTTTTGTGTTGTAAGAAACCCTTTGTATTGAACTCCCTGTCTGTCCTCTCCACTCCTCGGGTGAAGGGAATGTTCAATCTGACACAACTTTGGATGAAAGTTAGGGGGTAAAACGGCGCCACCTGCAGAGCGAAACGAGGTGAATTATTTGTTTTCAGCAACGAATGGATTTCATACGAAGTAACTGTATTTAATTTATTTTTTAAGAATTGTTATGTTTTATATATATTTTAAAAAATGGCATCCAATAGTCAGTGCTGTAACAGTTTTTAAAAAAAGTGAACTTAAGTTTGCTTTATTGTGTGTGTGTTTTTGTTTTTTTATTTCCATAAAATGTTTAATATTTCAGATTTTAGTAATGTGATTTAATAAAAAAAATTAACGTGATAGACTGACTTTTTCTTATTTCTTAATACTCATTAACATGGTTTTTCAAATGAGAATGAGAAAGAAAGAGGTGAATGAGAGAGGAAGAGGTCTGGTAAAGCATAGGGAAGCATTGTAAAGCACAGAGAGGTGTGGTAAAGCATAGGGAAGCAGTGTAAAACACAGAGAGGTCTGGTAAAGCATAGGGAAGCATTGTAAAGCACAGAGAGGTCTGGTAAAGCATAGGGAAGCATTGTAAAGCACAGAGAGGTCTGGTAAAGCATAGGGAAGCATTGTAAACCACAGAGAGGTCTGGACTCTAACCCTGGGCTTGAGACTCAGCTCAGTGATTTGGATTCCTGAACAGCTTCTTAGTAAAGGTATTATTCAGCATGCCGCCGCACCGTGAACTAATAAGAAAAGACTTTCAGTACCTGGCAGGCTCTTGTGACATATCAGGCGGGTCATTCTCTTTACTCCTTCTTCTTCTCCTTGGAGTCGGGTCCATGCCTCTCTCTACTGAATCACTCGTTCCTCAGTTAGCTGTGTTTCTCCTCTGCAACACAAATGAAACAAGTCCGTTGTTAAAGAGTACAGCGCTTCAAATGTCATTTTTCTTTCTCTTTCTTTAGACCGGCCCCTTATCTTTTCATGCTGTTTGAAATCATCCCGACCGCTTCTTGTTATCACAGTTACTCAAATGCTGGGTTCGTTTTTGGAAACGTCTGTGTTGCTAATTGAGTGCCATGGGAGCATTGTATTTTAAACAATTTTGTTTCAATTAAGATTATGTTTCATTTTGAATGATTAATTTTGAACTTGAAATATACAGGTTAATACTAACAGTTACAACAGCACTTAATAGGAAAAAAAAACTATGATCTTTTTGTGTGTTTTGTCCAGTTGTTCTGCTTGGATTTTGGTGTCTGACCAAATTTATATTCGAGCTTGAGTTTCTCGCACTGTTCATGTCGTTAGGGTTACCCGATTTGCCCTGAAAAACTAAACAAGACGTTCTTTTTCTCCAAGTCACTGACGCAGTACCAAAATAACAGTATTGTGCAGTAAAGAAACAAGGACCAGGGGTCACAAATGGAGATTAGATAAAGGGGGCATTCAGAACAGAAAATAGGAGGCACTTTTTTACACAGAGAATTGTGAGGGTCTGGAACCAACTCCCCAGTAATGTTGTTGAAGCCGACACCCTGGGATCCTTCAAGAAGCTGCTTGATGAGATTCTGGGATCAATAAGCTACTAACAACCAAACGAGCAAGATGGGCTGAATGGCCTCCATCTCGTTTGTAAATGTTCTTATGTTCTTACGTATTTAACACAATAATAGTTTTATCAAATTATAGTGGAATAGTTGTATGCTTGTGTCTTTAGAAAATATCAGTTTATAAAAGCTCTCTTATTTTGAAGACTCCATGTTCACAAGTATGCGGAAGCCCCTTTGGCAGTCAGCATACTCTGACATCATAAGTCACATGACCGGAACCTGCGTGACGTCGAGTTATTTTGCTTAAACATCAATAATAACCGAACAACGAAGAAGAAGAAGCGAAAAGGACGGAAAATACAAAGAAAAAATGATGCAGCCTATCATTGTGATAAGATGAAATATTGAAGTACCTTGACAAGATGTTTTGCCGGTACGCAGTTCCGGGCCGTACCGGCTGACTTTCAACTCTGATTATTAGTATTATATTTATGTGTGTTATTATTATTATTATGGATATAGTTTTATTATCCACTATCCTGAACAATACGAAGTATAAAATCGACTCGCACAAGCGCTCCTCTTCACTGTAGCTGAAGCGAGCTGCGGGTCACATGACACAGGAAGGAAATGTCTTCAAAGCAGTTCCTTGGGTTGGGCAGCAGCTGGTTCATGACGAGAGAGAAACACAGACCTGTTCAGAGTCATGCGAGTCACGAACGACTTTAAATAATCCTGTGTGTGTCTTTATCTCACCTCGCTCGACCCGCTGACAAGTCTTGACAGCCCGCTATTAATAATGAACCGGGGAAATGCTGAGGTTCCCATGCAGCTGTGGAGACATCTTTGTTTGCTTCTCCTTGAAGTCATCTCCGTGTCTGTATCTCCTAAATCACTCGTTCCGCAGTTAGCTGTGTTTCGACCGTGCAACACAACTGAAATCATTAACGAGGGGAGCACAGAGCACCCCGATATACTCACAGCAGAACAGCCTCCATTCACAAAACCTATAGCAACGCGATCATTAACGAGGGGAGCACAGAGCACCCCGATATACTCACAGCAGAACAGCCTCCATTCACAAAACCTATAGCAACGCGATCATGAACGAGGGGAGCACAGAGCACCCCGATATACTCACAGCAGAACAGCCTCCATTCACAAAACCTATAGCAACGCGATCATTAACGAGGGGAGCACAGAGCACCCCGATATACTCACAGCAGAACAGCCTCCATTCACAAAACCTATAGCAACGCGATCATTAACGAGGGGAGCACAGAGCACCCCGATATACTCACAGCAGAACAGCCTCCATTCACAAAACCTATAGCAACGCGATCATTAACGAGGGGAGCACAGAGCACCCCGATATACTCACAGCAGAACAGCCTCCATTCACAAAACCTATAGCAACGCGATCATTAACGAGGGGAGCACAGAGCACCCCGATATACTCACAGCAGAACAGCCTCCATTCACAAAACCTATAGCAACGCGATCATTAACGAGGGCAGCACAGATTTGTAATTTCCAGTAAAATGTAATGTTTCTATATTCCAATCTGTGCCAAACGTCACTTTTAAACCCGTGTATTATGAATGTAAAGCCTAGTCCGGGTCTGTCCCGCGACACATCCGTTTCATTTACACTGTAATGCGGACTCACAGGAACACAATATTTCTACCTGTGCTGAGTGGGAGCTGCAGAGGGACTGTGTTTTACGTGACTTCGTTAAACTGCAATAAACTCTCTGTCAGACTTTCTGTGTCCTCACCTAGGACTGTATAAAGCTCTACGGGCTCCAGAAATGCGTCAGTGTTTACTAACTCCGCCCACTTGTGACATCATTGTCCTATCCTTCCTTATATAGTCCTAGGTCCGCCCCAGTGCTTCGTAAAGCCGACAGCTATTGGCTGATCTCGACACACATGATACAAGAGTTCTGTCAGACTTTCCAACAAGCAAGACTTTCATTTGACGCGCGTTTTATTGAGGCTCGTTATCATAACGTCTTAGTCTTATTATCATAACGCCCGAATTATAAATTATACGATTTTAAACCATCAAAAACGAAACCTGCCGAACCTCTGGAACCAGACCGATAAAAAGAAACTCAAAACTGGATGTCAAAAACGGAAGCAAAAGACGACAAAAAATAAAATAAACTGCAATAAACACACTGTCAACCTTTCTGTGTACATTTCAAAATGATTATTTCTGTAAAGGGAGTGTTCTGTTTTCTGTTAACTGTTACTAAGTAGGCTAAAGTAAAAAAGAAAGTGCGCTACAGGAAATAATTAGATTTTACTGCATTATTATTATTATTATTATTATTATTTATTTCTTAGCAGACGCCCTTATCCAGGACGACTTACAGGAGTTACAAAATATCACATTACAGATAAGAGCCGTTATAAAAATACAGTCAAATCAGCGGCAAACAGGAGCAAATTCAACTAAGAACAATACAGAAAATAATCACGTTTGAGAGCAAATTCGACTAAGAGCCGTTAAACGTCTCAGAAAAACAATTGTTTAGAATTTGAGTTTGGTTTCCTTTCAGAGTAAATTCAAATACAAGAGACAGGAAACAGTTCTAATTGAGAGCAGTAGTTTAGGCCTACTGTAGATATTTATACAAAATGTTTTTGTTTGTTTGTTTTTTAACTCAGACAACTCCAGACATGTCCTGCTTAGAGAGGGACAACTAATTTTGAAGACCGTTTTGAAAGAAATATATCGTTGCTGTGGGGGTGGCTCGAGTCTCAAACTGGGGGTCCATTCCCTGGGGCTTGAGGTCTCGGAGGGTCTCTTCAAGCTCCTCTCTGCAAAGACAAGTTTATAATCCTAATGTTAGGATGTTTTTAATATTACACTCTTCAATATCACCGCGACAGCATCGCCCCATGAAATCATAAACACATCATTACAGTAAAATGATTTTGCGTTGAAATTTCTTTGACGCTGTCGTGCTTCTCAGACGCTTTGTGTGGTCAAATTGATCACATGACCCGGGAGCCGTTATCATTTGTAAAACCTGGCTTTGAGAAGCTTGTCTGGAGACTCCTAACTGCCAGACAGCCTTCCCCGTTCCATTCAAATCATGTGACAGTGTGACCTTTCAACTCTGTGTACAGGCAGAGTTGAAAGGTCACTGTTAGACTGATAAGGAGGGGAGACATGTAGAAACACAATGAGAATTTAAAATCGGCTTATCCTCTACGGTAAACCTGCGAGGTATTTTTTAACAAACCTCCTCAGTTTCTCCTCCTTGTACATCGCCTCCAGCTCCTTGTTTTCCCTCCTCAGTCTCTCCAGTTCCTCCTTGTCCTCCGAGCCCCCCTCTGTCTGCTCCTGGGCTTTCCCTCTGTTGATGAGAAACACGCATGCAAATAACCATCATCACAGACATGTTACTATTCATTAAAAACCCTAAACACAGCTCCCAAGAGAAAGGGCAGCAGTTACTGGGAGAGTCATTGAGGTGCTGGTGCTGCTGGTGAACCTGGACTGGAGTCGTCAGGTATGTTATTAAACTGGAGCACGCATGCCTCTGCAGAGAGAGGAGATAAGACCTGATATTACCTGGCAGGCTCTTTGCTGTTCCTTATCCTTGGAGTTGGGTTCATGTCTCTCTCTCTTCCAATTCACTCGTTCCTCGGTTAGCTGTGTTTCTGCAGCAGAACTGAAACAAGTCAGTAACTAATGAGTACAGAGCCTCAAAAGATCCTTTCTTTAGACCGCCCCCTTATCATTTCATGAGGTTTCATCATCCCAAGCCCTTCTTATTATTGCTGTTACTCCAGTACTGGGTTGAATTATTTTTTTGGATGAGTCTGCTATTTGTTTGTTTGCAAATTCAAACGCAGTGAATATATAATATATTGTGTAAAACGAATCGTGCCTGTGTTATTGTAGTGCAGCAGTGTGGAGTAGTGGTTAGGGTCCTGGACTCTTGACCGGAGGGTCGTGGGTTCAATCCCAGGTGGGGGACACTGCTGCTGTACCCTTGAGCAAGGTACTTTACCTAGATTGCTCCAGTAAAAACCCAACTGTATAAATGGGGAATTGTATGTAAAAATAATGTGATATCTTGTAACAATTGTAAGTTGCCCTGGATAAGGGCGTCTGCTAAGAAATTAATACTAATATTGTAATAATAATGATTAATAAAAGCGACAGAGCGGTGTGTTTTTGTTATTGGTAAAGTGAATCTGGTTTGGTGTGAATGGGATTTCCTTTGCGTCACTTTGCCCCTGTTGTTAATGTAGATTTTGTATCTATATCTGGATATTCCCTACTGGAAATTTACAGATTTATTGTATTAGAATGCAATACATTGTGACAGAATTGTATTAAAACATATTTTACATGTGTATGTGTTTGAGATGAGCCATGCGAATCACATTTGAAATGCATATTCAACAGATAATCACATAAGAAATGTATATAAAAGACATTAAAACATGATGGAAATGCATTACATCTGAAAACAGGTTTTTGACGTGTTTCTAATGCGTTTTGATGAATCACATTCATTTCGAAGTGTAGTTGATTTTCAAACTGGAGTCCCCTTATTCTCGTGTGTGCACTAAATAAACTGCAGGGCCTGCATCAAAACAATGAAATATCCAACACAATACCACAAAGAGACTTCACAAGTTTAGAATATGAAACGTTAGTTTGTTCTTCTTCTTTGGATCATGTAGGCAGTTTCATTGATAGTGTTGTATTTAAGGGGAAGTATAGCCTATAGGTGTTTCACATTGTTTACAATTGAATCATCTTAAATGTTTTTGTTTTTCTAAATTGCATGAATCATAAAAATGTTTGCAAAGCTTTAAAATGTGGAACTTTGCTGACATTAATCAAAGACAAAGCGCGATTCGGTTAGAGATTGCAGCCAAAATCCCCACAAGGCAGCAGTGTGATGGAAAGATGCACACAGAGCACTTGTGTTTGATTTTTCTGCAGTAAAAACGTTAAAAGCTTCCACACCAATTCAAATATTCTCTTCATGTATTGTCACAGTAAAAATCATCATTCAAAGCATCCGAAAATGATAACGCAACATTTGTACAGTTTACCATGTAGGCTACTTTGTTACATTTGTTAACACAGTGTTTAATACAGCATTTCACAATTGAAAACTAAATGTATGCTAAATACAGCAGCATGACTGAAGTAAAAAAATGAGCCTTTTATAAAAATAGATTCACTAGAACAACATTGACAATTAACAGAACACAAAATCTAAAAGCAACGCTCACTTTATTACTGTTATTATCATGACGTGATTTAGCAGACCCCCTTATCCAGGGCGACGTGCGATGCATGTAACAATACAAATCAATACAATACACCGGTTCCAGTTTTTACAAAAGAAGGTTTGTTGGTTAATCCTTGCAACTCGAGTCTACCCAGCAATGATAAACAGTGTCCAGAAAGCAGACTCGCTGACCTTTAGTCCTTATGATTCTCTCCATTTGAAAGCGCTACATTGTGATCACGTGTAGCGCGCTGTGCGGAAAAATGACAAGCCCCTTTAACATTGCACGAAATGCCTGCATCTTTCCTGTCATTTGCAGCCATCGGTTTAGATGTGAATGGGTGCCAGCCAATAAATAAATAGATAAATAAATAAAAGCAACAGGAATTTTGCAGCCATTTTGTTAGCTGTAAAATTTCTGATGTTTTCTAATAGTTTTTCTAGCAGGGGAAGCACATATAAATCTATAATATTTTCAAACGTCATGATTTCTGGTTTGATCGACTATCAGCCCAACCTGAGTAACACATGAACTCGTCTCTCTCTAGAACATTTGGGAAAGCACAAATATACATTCTGTCATTGGCTGACGTAATGACACATTCCCCCCCAAATCTAAAAGTGAAACTGCAGTCTCCTGGTTAATATCCTCCACTTCACATAAAAAGGAACATTTCATTGAGAAATGTTTCCATTTTACATGAAATCTCTTCACAATCTGCAAAGGTCTTAGGATGACAACACAATCTCTCCTGTCTGGAAAGGACACTTGAACCAAAGCAGTAATGAATGCAAATCTTTCGTTAAAACATACAGCATAATTAGCTCTCCTAGTCTGCCCTGTGTGAGTAATAGAGGAACATTTTACATTAGCAATTTTAAATCGAGTGTACTCCTCTGAAGAGAAACCTGATAAACTCACATTATATAATACTTCAAGCACAAGTCTATGAGAAATGCCCACTTCATGACAATGACCAAGACATTCAACATCTGTACGCACTGCTAAAATACTCCTGGGAGTGAAAGACTTAAAGAGCTGATGCAACATAACAGCACATTCATGGCAAGCATTTGCAAAATAAAAACTGCTATTAAATGGCAAATCCCTCAGAAGGCAAACATTTCTGAATATTTGCATTGGAACACCTTTGAACCCATGACAGAAACCAAGAATACAATGATTAAATGATTCAAAAGGAAAGCATGACCAAGCCCACATAGGACCCCAATCGTGGACAGCTTGAGGAATATACAAGAACAGATGAACATTGTAAGAATTGTGTTCCTTTCCATACAAAGGCTGGACTAATTCTGCAAAAGAATTGAGATGTAGCTGCACTGCATCTAGCTCTATGATAGAGAGTTCTCTTTGGAGTGGTGCATAAATTGATGCAACTAGCAATGACCAGTGAAATTAAAACTTCCACCCCAAACGTCCTCGCTACAAAGGTAGGGAATAAAAAAGGAAAAAGCTTCTCCATTCATTTGCCTTCCAGTACTTCCGTACTTTTACAGACCGTGGGTATCTAGTCACTTCCTCTGGAGGCGTCAAGCGCTGTGGCTCATCATCTATGGCTGTAATCTTACCACCCATATACCAAGGATCTGCGTGATGACAAGAGTCAAACCACAATGATGCCATTTGTTTAACTACACCTAACAACACTGCATGCATATAATCGGGTACATAGCAATCAACTGAATCAAAACAAGGAATAAGCATCAAAGGAGACGGACCCTTCACTCCCTTTTTGGGCTGACACCCATCCAGGGCATCCAAAGAACATTGTACCACTGAATCATGAGTTTGCACTACATTGGAAAAGACATTGGGATATACATGACCAAACCCCCTCCCCTTGGGCACATGCTCCCCTTTCTGTTCTCACCAGCTACATCCACACTCTCCATTACACTGTATCAGATTCTGTAAAAGAGACCTTGCAACCCTGTCACATGTACAAATTACAGGAAAAACCCTGCTAGTCACAGAATTCGGAGTGGAAGGGTTTTCCCACACAAACCCCTAATTACCCAACTTTACAGTTTCTCCAACACATGGTTTAAGGAACGTGTTTGGAGGTGCCACACCACAAAGCTGTTAAAAAGGAATGTTTCCTGTGCTGCTCTGGAGCCATTTCATTTCCATGGAACTGTAGTTCTAAATTGAATACGAAGATGATTTAAACACTGCTACTCTATCAAAATTCCATGTTAAGGAGAAGTCATTTTTTGTCAACCAATTTTTTAAAACACAATCCATCATATCCATCACAAAAGACATGACTTTTGGTACATTTTTCCCAGTCTATGATGTGTGTAGCTGCGTCAGTAAATTGCTAGAAATCTTTTAAGTTGTTTTTCAATGGGCAAATAAATAAAATAGCTCTTCATGTTATCAAGTAACAAGGCCTCATTCCAGTCTGGGCAGCTGGTGCGTGATGGATCAGCTCCACAATAAGAAAAACAGACATGGCAATAAAAGAGAATTTCACAACAATCTTTGTAGTTAGAGAAGTGTTTGAACAGTTGGAAAACACCAGGAGGAAACACACTTGGACATATGACATCTAATAACTGTGATAGATCTGTTGTTGCTTCTGTACTTAAACCATGTTTCAAAATAACAGCATAACCCAATAGAATCGATTGTTCCTTGGTGACAGTGGAGCCGTGGAAAAGTGCATCATCACCATTTTCAATAGAATAATATGATGATTCTTGCTGAATCTCATCAGTTTCATGAATATTAGTTGAGTTACTTGGCACAAAATTCCTTGATCCCAATTCTTCATATTCAGTTTCCATCAATATGTCAGAGTTACAAACAGCATTGTTACAAGATGTCACATTATTTTTACATACAATTACCCATTTATACAGTTGGGTTTTTACTGGAGCAATCTAGGTAAAGTACCTTGCTCAAGGGTACAGCAGCAGTGTCCCCCACCTGGGATTGAACCCACAACCCTCCGGTCAGGAGTCCAGAGCCCTAACCACTACTCCACACTGCTGCCCTAATTGATTATAAATTATTTCTTTGGATTTCTGAAATGGTTGGATAATGTTTTTCCTTGTGATTATTATTATTATTATTATTATTATTATTATTATTATTATTATTATTATTATTATTATTATTATTATTGTGGTTTAATTGTTTTTAAATTATCTCATCGGATGGTTGAAATGGTTGGATAATTGCCCTAACAAGCACTTAATTAGATGCATTTCGTCTACTCATTAGGCAGTTCAGAGTTTCAATATTTATTTATTTATTGCTTACTTGAACAACAATGTGAGTGAAATATCATTAAGCGTGGCCTTTGTCGCCCTCTTCAGGACAAACTCTGCAGCTGCAAAGAGCTGATTGAAATCCATTCTTTTCACTTGGGAAATGTAGAGCTATTCACACAACCTTGAGGATTGTTCTAAGCGCTGTTTTAAAGACTCTATATATATATATATATATATATATATATATATATATATATATATATATATATATATATATATATATATATATAACAATGACCACACAGTGTTGCTTTAACTGAACAATACCAGCAGACCACCCTATTTCATACATGTCTTTGTAACTAAACTATACCAGCAGACCAGCCTATTTCATACAGGTCTTTGTAACTAAACTATACCAGCAGACCAGCCTATTTCATACAGGTCTTTGTAACTAAACAATACCAGCAGACCAGCCTATTTCATACAGGTCTTTGTAACTAAACAATAGCAGCAGACCGGTCTATTTCATACAGGTCTTTGTCCAGTGACTGCTGGGTCTGATGTAAGAAGAAAAAAACAGAGCGATTCAGCCTATTGTATCTTTCAAAGGTTTGGCTGCCAGTTGAAGGAGCCAATGATAGCAGGGTAATACTATTGTGAAGCTGCTCAAAGAACACTACAGGTACAGTCCTGAATCCTCCCAGAAGCTGAGGGTGTGAAGTATAGAAGAACTGAAATGTCCGCTCTGGATAGACAAACACCAAAAAGATAACAAAGTTACTGAATGAAAGGAGACAGTACAATATTGTGGGATCAAATGAAAGCAGGTTTTTCACATCTTCAGCGTGTCCAGCTGGCACGAGCCTGTGAGGTCTTCAGAGCGCGAGCTCGGGTTCAAATGATTTCAGTCGCTTCTCGACTCTGGGATCAAGCTATCAGACACTTCCAGATGGTTAGTCAAGCTAACAGCCCCTAAAAGACTAAAACATCCCATTTAAAATACATGAAAGCCCTGTGCAGCCAGTCTACCCAGGATAAGTGCTTGAGAAAGAGAAGGGGGTCTAAAGGGAAGGGGTGTATATCTCACTGCTCATGAACACTCTGCTCCCAGGTAGGAAACCCACTGAAATCATTTGAACCTGAGCTCGCGCTCTGAAGACAACAGAGCCTCATGGGCTTGTGCAGCTGGGCACGCTGAAGATGTGAAAAACCTGCTTTTATTTGATCCCAAAATATTGTTCTGTCTTTTTTTGTTTTTTATCTTCTTTCAATTAAGTGAGAATCCGTCTTCATGACATAAGAGAGGCAGAGCTGAGGCTCTGATGCCATGAACATTGCTCTGTTCACTCTCAAAGCCCTGCTCGAATATTTGAATGGCGAATGTTTTATTTTTCATAATGACTGTACATTCTAATAGATCACAGTGATTATTATCCTTAAACGGAAATACAAAAGTAATAAAACACAGCTCTAAAACTCATTTCAATATGTATCTTTTCTAAATGGTAACATGAGTTCATATCCTCTCCTCCCACATTACTCACTGCTCCTGTTTAAACACACACTGAGAGCAGGGAGGGGGGCTCCATGTTAGCAGTGGAACAGGAACATCTGCTGGATGCCATTCCACCACAGGGAGGGGCCCTGTGCTGGTTGCGATGGTGACACAGTGTCTAGTGTCTCCAGTATCTCTGCAATGGACTCTGACCAACACATGACTGATTGAACCTGTAATAAGCTGATAAAACAGGCAGTCATAAATATTAACAAGCAAACAAACTGTCTATGCATGCAGAAATGTTGAGAACCTTTGATCTGTCTGCTTGGCTATCTTTGTGTAGAAACTCCCCTCCAACTCTCCTCTCCACCCCTCTCACACTGATTCAGCAGTCTCTGCTCAGCCTGCTTGTCTAAACCTGGCCTCAGAACCAAACCCTGCCTCTTAGGGCTTTACACAACTCCAGGAAATCAGCACAGTGAAGTTTCTGTTGTGAAATTGTCAGTCTCTCTGCCTCACTGCAGCAAGAATGGCTTCAAACTTGTGGTCAGAGGAGCACTTCAACTGTCCAGTGTGTCTGGAGCTATTGAAGGACCCAGTCACTATTCCATGTGGACACAGTTACTGTATGGGGTGTATTAAGAACTGCTGGGATCAGACTGATCATACAGGTGTCTACAGCTGCCCCCAGTGCAGAGAGACCTTTACCCCAAGGCCTGATCTGCGCAGAAACACCATGCTGGCTGAAGCTGTGGAGAAATTAAAGAAGACAGGACTCAATCCTCCTCCTGCTCAGAGTTATGCTGGACCTGGAGATGTGCCGTGTGATTTCTGCACTGGGAGAAAGTTCAAAGCTGTGAAATCCTGTTTGACGTGCCTGGCCTCTTACTGTGAAACACATGTCAAGCTACACTATGAGGGGGCTGCTTTCAAGAGGCACAAGCTGATCAATGCAATTGGAGATCTGGAGCAGAAGCTTTGTGCTGAACACCAACGATTATGTGAGGTCTTCTGTAGAACCGATCAGACGTGTATTTGCTTGTTGTGTTCACAAAATGAACACAAGAGCCATGATACAGTCTCGGCTGAGGCAGAAAGGACTTTGAAACAGGTAAGGGTTTGAACCATTTCCTTGTAGCTATCCTAGAAGATAAGAATTCCCAGGGATATTTAACATGTCTGTTTACTAGGTTATACAGTTTCACATTAGAGCACTGCTCGAAAACAACTAGAAAATAAAAGTTGACCAAACAAGAAAGGAGGTCCCGCTCCAGGAACAGTCTCCCTGACACCTCCTCTCTAGATTTGGGTGGGATTAAAATCCCCTAAACTTGTTCCCTATTCCTTCTAGTGCTAGTGATCCTGGTTAACTCACACAGTGATCCGAGATACATTTTTCCTCTTGTGTTTTTCTCACCCTGGTTAACACACGCAGTCGTGAGGATCCTACAGCAACACTCTCCTTCCCAGACAGTCTGTATCCCTGCTTGTAGAACCAAAAAACTCGCTTTTCAAACCCTTTTTAAAGGCATGTGGCCAGGGCTAATTGATAATCAATTAATCAATTTACACCTGGACACATTCCACACCTGGATTGGAATATACCCTGCCATATCTAGCACAAACACAAACACATATCAGTTGCATTGTTCAAGATATTATAGTTTAATTAGTAAAACTGTTTAAAAATGACATTCCCAGCAAACTTAAGCACCTCATTAAAAAAAGCGGAAAAGACAAAGATTAATATGATATACAATATACAAGATTAATATGATATTCAATATACAAGATTAATATGATATTCAATATACAAGATTAATATGATACTCAATATACAAGATTAATATGATATTCAATATACAAGATTAATATGATACTCAATATACAAGATTAATATGATATTCAATATACAAAATTAATATGATATTCAATATACAAGATTAATATGATATTCAATATACAAGATTAATATGATATTCAATATACAAGATTAATATGATACTCAATATACAAGATTAATATGATATTCAATATACAAGATTAATATGATATTCAATAGACAAGATTAATATGATATTAAATATACAAGATTAATATGATATACAATATACAATATTAATATGATACACAATATACAAGATTAATATGATATTCAATATACAAGATTAATATGATATACAATATACAAGATTAATATGATATACAATATACAAGATTAATATGATATTCAATATACAAGATTAATATGATATTCAATATACAAGATTAATATGATATGCAATATACAAGATTAATATGATATTCAATATACAAGATTAATATGATATACAATATACAAGATTAATATGATATTCAATATACAAGATTAATATGATATGCAATATACAAGATTAATATGATATTCAATATACAAGATTAATATGATACACAATATACAAGATTAATATGATATTCAATATACAAGATTAATATGATATACAATATACAAGATTAATATGATATTCAATATACAAGATTAATATGATATTCAATATAGAAGATTAATATGAAACACAATATACAATATGAATATGATATTCAATATACAAGATTAATATGATATTCAATATACAAGATTAATATGATATTCAATATACAAGATTAATATGATATACAATATACAAGATTAATATGATATACAATATACAAGATTAATATGATATTCAATATACAAGATTAATATGATATTCAATATACAAGATTAATATGACATTCAATATACAAGATTAATATGATTTTCAATATAGAAGATTAATATGAAACACAATATACAATATTAATATGATATTCAATATACAAGATTAATATGATATGCAATATTCACAGGGCTTCTGTTTTTCGATGTTTATTAATTTCATTAAACCAAGAGCCAGCCATGCTTGTGTTTGTAGTGATGTGGTGGAAATATATAGTAAACAAAACCAATGCCTTTAAAAGTGACACATACGCATCTATCTGCACTGGCAGAGCTGCTGTGCCCGTGCCTTTAAAAGTGACACATACGCATCTATCTGCACTGGCAGAGCTGCTGTGCCCGTGCCTTTAAAAGTGACACATACGCATCTATCTGCACTGGCAGAGCTGCTGTGCCCGTGCCTTTAAAAGTGACACATACGCATCTATCTGCACTGGCAGAGCTGCTGTGCCCGTGCCTTTAAAAGTGACACATACGCATCTATCTGCACTGGCAGAGCTGCTGTGCCCGTGCCTTTAAAAGTGACACATACGCATCTATCTGCACTGGCAGAGCTGCTGTGCCCGTGCCTTTAAAAGTGACACAGACGCATCTATCTGCACTGGCAGAGCTGCTGTGCCCGTGCCTTTAAAAGTGACACATACGCATCTATCTGCACTGGCAGAGCTGCTGTGCCCGTGCCTTTAAAAGTGACACATACGCATCTATCTGCACTGGCAGAGCTGCTGTGCCCGTGCCTTTAAAAGTGACACATACGCATCTATCTGCACTGGCAGAGCTGCTGTGCCCGTGCCATGCCGTTCTTGCCACAGTGAGAGGTGTGTTTTTGGGAGGATTGCTTATACACTTAAAACTTTGGTCTTTCAATTTATAACCACCATCTAGCTGAGAAGAATTATTTTTATTCTATTTTTTTTAATTATGAAAGCTCAAAGTCAGTGGAGCGTATAACTCAAATTCAAGATGGCCACCAGGCAGAAACAGTAGCTGAATTTGGTGCGTTAAAAACATTTTTAATTGATTTAAACAGATATGTTTAAGAAATGTAACAATCTGTTTGGGATTTTGTTTGTTGAAATCTACAATTTCTTTCGCTCACCCTACTAGTCCCCTCTTTCCTTTGCTCTCTTCCACAGTGAAGTCCTTCTGCTCACGGGCTCATTCTTCTGGGGATTTTGTGTATTTAGGCATTTTTTTACATTTCTTCACAATTTTCAATTCTGTTTTAAATTCCACGAGTGTGTGAATCCTCCCTATTGAACTGTAATATAGCTTTAAATCCCACGAGCAAGAACAACCCTCCGTTTCTAATTGTAATCTCATTTTAAATCTCACAAGCGTGTGCAATCCTCCAATAGAAATGCAGGAATGTGCTGCCACTCAGTTTAAAGTATTCAGAATGAATCAATGATAGATTCAAGTCAGGAAGGCGGTTCATTGCCCGACTGCGCTGGGAAAGGGATTTTTTTTTTGGTTTTAGGTTATTTTATAGTATTTTTTCACATGGAAAGGGATGAAGGCAAAGTGAATTGAGTAACCATGTCCAGTGTTTTTCTGGTGTTTATTGGGTATACACTGATTTCATTGTTTTGTATCAGGGCTGTTTTATCTGTGTTTATCAGATAAAACAGGAAATCAGAAGCTCTAAATATCCATTAAAGAGAAAGCTGCTTCAGTTTCCTTGGTGCTTGACAAAACAAACATGTAACACATGCTAGATAAGCCATCATTCACTGTTACTAGTATGAAACAGTACCATCTAGTGGACAGCTACTGTGGATCAAGTGTTCTTTTGTGTTGCTGGCAGCTGTGCACTAGATGGTGTTGTATCTTACTACTATACACACGTTGCCTGATCTAGCCTGTGCTACAGATGTCTATGGCGTGCAACAAGAACTGAAAAGAGGTCAAACAAGAAAAAAGAAAATATATTTAAACTAAATAGATTCTGTCAGTTTCAATAGCATGCTTAAACAGGCCTGTGTTGGGTGTTACAGGATATCACTCAATGCCCCATCAGAAATGTCTCTGTGTCACTGTGTTTCTACACAGAAGCAGCTGGGAGAGACACAGACAGAAATACAACAGAGAATCCAGGAGAGACTGAAAGAAATTGAAGAGCTGAAACAGGCTGTGGAGTCACTGAAAGTGGGTATTGAAAAGAGGGGGTTATTGTTATTATTATTATTATTATTATTATTATTATTATTATTATTATTATTATTATTATTATTATTATTATTATTATTATTAACAGATGGATTGGAAAACATCTACAGAAGTTTACTGTCTATGCCTGATGTGTTTTTGATATCAATTCTAACCATGTCTCCTCTACTGTGTTCTTTCACTCAGAGATCTGCATGCATAGAAATAAAGGAAAGTGAGAAGATCTTTACTGAGCTGATCCGATCCATTGAGAAGATCCACACTGAGGTTATTGAGCTGATTGGAGCTAACGAGAAGGCTGCAGTGAATCAGGCTGAAGGACGAATGAAGAAACTGGAGCAGGAGATTGCTGAGCTAAGGAGGAGAAACGCTGAGCTGAAACAGCTTTCAGAGACAGAGGATCACATCCATTTTCTACAGGTAACATCACTGCTTGTTAGAAAATCTCAAGTCCATAACTGGGACGGTTTCAGACAGACCTCTCCAATTGAATGAATCATTGCTTTTCCCCAGGAATGTTTTGGACCCCATTCTGTTTCACTGAAAACCCCTTTTCTCCACTTTCCTGTTGTAGAATTTCCAGTCTCTCTGTGCCCCTCCTGAAGCTGGAGACTTACCCAGCGTTACTGTCAATACAGACATCTCTTTTGGGGCTGTGAGGAAAGCTGTATCTGAACTTAAAGACCATATTGAGAACTTCTGCAAGGGGGAATTAGTGAAAATAACCACAACAGGTTGGTGTGAAATAGATTTCTTTGGTAGAGATTTCTCAAATAGACCATGGCTTGAGGAGGGGCAGGACTTGCAAGACATTAATAAAGACCTCTTGCAGATTGCTGGCTATATGAATAATGTAATATTGAGAAGGGAGGAGGCAGCAGGGAGGAAGAGGAAGGAGTGAGGAGGCAGCAGTTAGCATGGAGGAGGGAGCAGGGAGGGCAGAGCATGGAGCATGAGGGAAGGAGCATGGAGGGAGTAGGGAGAAGTGAGCAGGGAGCATGGAGGAGAGCATGGAAAAGGGAGGAGGGAGCATGAAGGTTGGAACAGAAAAGTAGAGAGAAGGGAGCATGAAGACTGGAAGGAGGCAAAAGGGAGAAGGGAGCATGAAAGAGTGAGCAAGGAAGAGGAAGCACGTAAGTGGGAGGAGGCAACATGGAGGAGGCAACATGGAGGAGGGAGCAGGGAGTGATGAAGCAGACTGGAGGGAGAAGGGTGCATGCAGGAGGGAGCAGGGAGGTGGTAGGAGGGAGAATGGAGGATGGAGCGGACTGATGAAGCAGAGAGGAGGAAGTGATGTGAGGATGGAGCAGACAATGACTGTTGTATGTTTGATGCACAAGGGTGTCCTAATATGGACACCACACTGTTGGGCAAAGATATGTGATGGAGAGGAAGGAACACAAGACTCCAGTGCAGTGGCAGACGTGTCCACATTGACTTTGGCTGCTGCACCGATACGGAAGGAATACATATTCATTGTAATCATGAACATCTTGAAGTACGGATTTTTACATCCTGAAATGCCGTGAATAAGCCTTGTTTCTTTTCAGATTGCTGTTTGGAGTCTTGTGTGTGCTGTGTATTAATCCACATGTTTCAATTCTATTTCTCTCTCTTTTTTTCTGCCCAGCGAATAAAGTTGAAGTTTACAGTCTGCAGGCTCCAGGGAGGGGTGGAGCTTGAGGGCAGCAATTATTATTATTTATTAGTAATTGTGAAGCCATTAATCTACACTCCTCTCCAACAAGTATTGGTTCAGATGAATACATGCAGAATGACTGGGGGAGGGGCATTTGTTGCCTGTTTTTCCACTCAGACCTTTCTCTCCCTAAATATCTTGCTATCCCTGAATAGATAATCATCCCATCTTTTAATACATGTACAATGCATATGAAACCAGTTGTGGGGTAAAATGAACAGCTATCCCTCCCAGTCATCCTGTGCTGGTAGTAAATGTATATTGCAGTATCACTGCACTTGTGGGATGGATTGCTCATTAAAATATTAGACAGATATTTGAAGAGTGGATGATATTCTATTGAAGATATTTAGTAAGCAAGGGGTCTGAGTGGGTAAAATGGCAACACATACCCTGTAGGAGCATTAACTCTTTGTGGTCCTATGTCAGACATTGCAATTTTCCCTTTCCGGTCCAATGTCGGACCCTGTCCGACATCATCATAAAGACGCAAGAAACAGGTATCTAGTCGTTTTTTCTCTGGAAAAAGCCGAGAAAACCATTCTATGGCCAGTGAGACTGATAGGCGCCGAAAGGGGGAGTGTGACAGGGTGATGAGGCCCAGAGACAGACTGCAGTTCAAACAAAAGACTTTTATTAAATAAGACACAAAATAAAGGCACGAGGGCCAAACAAAAAGGTTCTTAAACACAAACAATAAAGAAACAAATAAACAACAATCACAAAGTAAAATTTACATAAATAGGCTTCCAGGCTGAGCTTTGCCTTCACTGGAATGCAAAAATTCAAAAAACAGCACACAAAGAAAAACCAGCAAGCAACACAAAATACCCGCTTGCTTCCTCAGCTACCTCTCTCTACTGAGGAGCTGAGGACTCCTGTTATGTCAGGTGGCTGGGTGCTGATTGATTGTTAATTACTCCCACCTGACACAATGAACCTGGGCAGGGAGGGGAGTTTAACCCCATCCTTGCCAATATTTACAAGGGAGTTTCTCATGAATACAGATCGCCCCGACACCACATAGAGAACACGGACATAAACAAACAAGATATCTGCTTCTGCATCCAGCGCTCAAATAATCACAGACATTTGCAGAGCTTCTTTTAGGTGTTATAGTAATAATATAATGACTCGGATCGCATGATCGAGGAGTTTGGTGATAAAACGAGTGTTCAGGAGATGATTTATCAGCATGCACGACTATGAAGAGGTATGTGATAAATACAGCGAACAAGGAGCGGGGCTGGAGAAGCAGTACTGAGAGTCCTGTTGATATGCAGAGACTTTTAAACCTGTTTTACTGTGAAAAAAACACTTTTAAACAGTAAAATAAACTGCGTGATGCACCTGATGCGCCTGAGACGCGCTGGATAAATGGACCGCTAAGGGTTAAGTGTAATTGTATGCACAGTTGCATTTGATTAGTTCCAATTGAAGAAGTTTGATAAGATTGTTTTGTTCATTATAATTCCTCAATCAAACAAGCAAGAGGGTTTAATTAGGAAGAAGGGAGGAGGGAGCAGTAAGAAGGGAGCAGGGAGCATAAAGGGAGGAGGGAACAGGGAGGAGGGAGCATAAAGGATGGAGGAGGGAGCATAGAGAAGGGAGCAGGTGAATTGTGTGAATTGCAACAGGGGTTAAATTAGGTGCTATCCTCCATTTTCCATTTTAAACGTGATTCAGATGCGTTTGTCTCTAGACTGATGTGAACTGGAGGAACGCTAATCAAGTTTATCAGTGTTTATATTTATGTCATGTAAACTAGATAACTCTGCTATTCAGAAGAAGCTTCTTTTTATACATAGGATAAACAGAAAAACGGTGTCATGCAAGATATAGCAAAGTTATATTGTGAAAAACCACGATGTGAAACAAAACAGAGCACAGAAATGACACATTTTTGCATTGTCGTTGAGACACTAATGACTCAATAATGATCAATTGAATTTGTAAAGGGGAGGACAAAAACACAGAAAAAAAACGTTAATCAGACATAATACCGTACTTCCACAGAAAAGCATGCGCGCCGCAAAGCAGTCTGCACATTGGGCGACTCCTGACATGTGACAGTGCGCCATGATGATGTCACAAATAGTCATGTGACCCACAAAAGTGCATTTTGTCCCACAGAATAGGTATTTTGTGCACATAATTAGCATTTTGTCCCACAAAATGAGCATTTTGTCCAACATAATGTGTACTCCGTCCCACAGAATGTATTTTGTGCACAGAATTAGGATTTTGTCCCACAAAATATGCATTTCGTCCCATAAAATGATAGCTATGTTAAATAATTTTGTGGACGAAACTGATAACTTACTGCCACTGTATAAATATCCAGAGAAATTAGCAGACCAATGTGATTTAACCCCTTAAATACACTGATACTTATTCAATTATAACACATACATTGGCATGTGTGTTACCTGTTTTGACTATAAAATCAGTGTTGGGCTGAGAAAAAAAGAAATGAATATTGTTTAGGAGCTGCCCCTCTAAATATCCAGAGAAATTAGCAGCCCAACGTGATTTAACCTCTTTTACATACAAAGCAAATCATTCAGTTTGGAGCAGATCAAAGTCCAAATAAGAAACAGGCGAATAAGAAGCTATCTTCAGCCTCGTGTGAAACTGGTCATCTGTGAACAGGGTTCAGGTCAATTCATTTTTTCCAATCCCAATATCTTTTTAAAATCAATTCCCGTTCCCTTTTAATCAATTCCAACCCATCATTGATCACAATTGTAATTAGCAGTATTCTGTTAAAATGAGCTTCTCACAGTGGCAACAAATTACATGGAATTCACTCCTGTTTGTTAGTCAATTAAATCAACTTCAGATGAAAGATGTTGAACAATCACAACAATTATTATAATGTCTCTAAAATATCAATTCCAATTCCTTTGAAGGAATTGCTTTTATAAAGGAATTGCCTAAACCCTGGTTGTGCATTGTCTGTATAATAAACTCAAAGTGTGTCTAAACCTTCTTCAGTAAGTTCTGCAGACCCCGACTGGAATCACTTCTGAATAACCATTTTAATCAATCCCAATACCTTTTACAACACAGGCTGTATTGAACAAACTTAAAAACACCTTGTCAAACACACGTACAGCTTGTACACAAGCTGACACGCTTAATAAACAACCAAATAAAACAAACAAAATAAACAACTAGCTCTTTCCAAGCACTAACTTATCTTTCGGGAACACCCTGACTATAAGTGGGACGGCTAAACCGTTTCCCCACCAAACACAACACAACACAACACAACACAACACAACACAACACAACACAACACAACACAACACAACACAACACAACACAACACAACACAACACAACACAACACAACACAACAGGTTTACACAGCTTATGTTTTTCCTCTTGACTGCTCGGAAGCAGAGCACCTCTCCTGCCTCCATCCACTCAGCAGCCCTGAGCAGGCTGGCTGCTCTCTTTTTAATCCCCTGCACCTGCTATTAATTTACAATAGTCACCAGGTGCGGGTGATAATTAAACAATAAACAATTAACAAATTTAATTAAACAATAAAGCACAACAATTAAACAATCAAACCAAATACAATTAAATTAAACAAATGTGCATTCCGCACATGTTTTTCTTCAGGGAGGCTTTAACCCCCTCCCTGCTGTCTTACAATATATATATATATATATATATATATATATATATATATATATATATATAAATATATATATATAACCCTACCACTAACCCTATATATACTGTGTGTGTGTATATATATATATATATATATATAGATATATATATATATATATATATATATATATATATATATATATATATATATATATATATATATAGATAGATATAGATATATATGTTATGTTATAAAAGGAATGTGAATTGATTAAAAGGGAATGGGAATGTGAATTGGGAATTGATTTTAAAAAGGAACTGACCCCCACCCTGGTTGTGAATATGTGACTGTCACAGTCACAATGTTGAGCAAAACAAACTGAAATATCAACCAATATGTTAGATTGTTTTTGTAAACTTTATTTTATTTGATGTATTTGTTTGTTTGTTTAAAAGAAATGAGTGAGAAAGAAACCTTGTTTTTTTTTTTGGTTTTGTTTTATCTCAGCAAAGGAAAAGTGTGAAGAGGAAATGAAGGAACAGCCAGAGCCTCGACGAAGACGCAGTAATGAGGAGAACCGTCCTGACAGTGAGTGAAGAGTAGAATGCAGAGGATAGAGTCGTGGAGGATCACAGAGTACAGAACAGGGTTGCTATTCCATGAATGAGGATACAGACGACATGTTTATGGATATCCTCATCAGTGAAATAGCCACAGCACTGTGTGAAAGTTCATGCAGTATTCTGTTTATATAACTGGCATATACAGCATCCTGTGTGGAAAAGAAAGCATGTTTCAACCTGTACTGTATTTAACAGCTGAATCCAGAACATCTCCTCAGATTGCCAAGTAAAGTTATTGGATGCTGAACTCTATACATTGTTGTGAAGAGTTCCAACATCCAGTAACCTTTTCTTATTAATATTCATTTTCATTATAGGTGTAACTCTAATGTCAGGATACGATACACATCACGATATGCGGGTCAGGATACGATATGAATCACAATACAAGCAATGGTCCTGATGGGTTACTTGTATGAAGCACAATAGGATCAAATGATCATTTAACAAGTGACTGTTTTATTAGAAGACAAGTGAAATGAGACGGGGAGAGTATGTATCCATACCAACTATAAAACACACTCTTCATTCAAAAACCACTCTGTGAACTACAGTGAGCTGAGCTGAGCTTTGGTCTTGAATCACGATGCACACGATACAGACCTCTATGATGATACGATATCTCATGTAAAGAAAGTGTCCTGATTCATCGCTACATGATGAATTGTTACACACCTCGTTTAGATATACATTTTACTCTCAACTAGTTGAATGTATATAAACATGAATCATTAGTTGTGTGTGATTTAAACATTTCCTTTTTTGTGTAGTGTCTGGATGTGAAGCGAATGCAGAAGAGAAAACAGGAGAGACAGAGGAACAAGAACCAGGTGAGTAGATTGTTATTATTTTCTTAATATTTTTCTCTCTTGTTTATGCCAGGGATGCACATTGGTTAAAATCACAGTTTACAGCCACAATAGGTATGCGGTCGTTGTTTTAATGTCCACGTAGGCTCAAGCAAGGCTGTATTGTTTATGGGATGGGACTTGCAGCATCACATCCACATATCTGAAGCTTGTCCTTTCATATTCAATTCCACAGACTTACATCTCATAAACTGTTTGAGATACAGTACCAGCTTCATATTTAAATATTCTGGAATCTCCTTAGGCCAGATCTTAACAGTACCCTATCTGTGACCTCATGAGGCTGCCATATATGGTCCATGTGACTTTGTGGTTTCCAGATGACACGTAACAAATGATCGTCATATTCAGCACACAGCTGTATTCTAGATACCGAAGTACCAAGGGCTATGCATGTACCACGGTACCGGGGGGGGGGGGGGATTCGCTATGCAATGGTGTCTACCCTAACCGTGTGGTCACACACCTGGTCAACGTGTAGCATAGACCAGGGAGACACAGGGGCTGAAGAAGCAGCAGGCGAGTTGAAAGCAGACAGCAAAAAACCACGGTAGAAATAGATAGATAGGGGAGAGCACACTGTTTGTTTAGAAGGCCCGACTCACTGAGGTGGGCGACCAGCCAGCGAGGTCTACTCGACAGCGGGGATGTGGAAAGGCCTAGTCCCATGGAGGAACTGTGCTCTCCCAAGAAGGAAATAGACAACCACTCACGAGGGTGACTGCACAGGCAGTTACTCACACACGACAGACAGATAAGAAAGAGCAGGCTACCATGCAAGCGAGGATGCCACTGAAAGACAGAAAGGCAACAGGCTCAGTCTTTTTCAGAGTTGTTGATTCCGGGAAAGCAGCGAGCCAGCTTTCAGCACGAATGCAAGGGAAATACAATCAACTTGATCGTCTCGAGAAGCTCAGCTGAACACAGAGGTCCTTACAGTACCGTCTGGAGAAGGAAAAAGAGAAATTGCTTCCTCAGGATGATGGTTTTAATCCCTCTGTGGGCGGGACCGAGTGCGTCATCTTAGGAAGGGGCCTATCGGCAGCTCTGCTATAGAAAGCTCAGCGATATCTACCCAATGGGCAAGCATATCCCATGCATAATGTTGCTGGTGCCGTCTTCAAATTTCACTATCTGTGAAACACACAATGTGGAAATCCCTGCCTAAAACATAACATAATATTACTACAAATAAATTGATTTACTTACCACAACATGCAGATCCGCTATAAGTCAAGCTGACCATTACTCCAAAATTGTGTTGAACATCACTGATCGTTAATTTATTTTTTAAAAATGTTTTAATGTTATTGAAAATTATTAAATATTTATTATATAACCATTCATTTTTAAACTCCAAAGAAGTGCAAACTATATACAGTCCGTTTTCTTCAGTGTGCACAATTTATTTACAGGCTGTTATCCAGGAATACAAGCCTGTTGTCCTGCTCTGGATTCAAGGCAGCACACTGTTTTTTTTGTTTGCATCGAACACAGAGAGGGGTGTAGTTATAAAGCATTTTCAAATCTGATTCGCTGGTAGGATGGGACCAGCAAATCAGATGCTAGTTAACACGAGCAGGAGAAGAAGAGCCCGCCCACTGCTTGTCTGGCAGAAGTACTGTAACTAGCAAGGCAGGGCGTTTGGTGCAGTTTCATTGATAAACTTAAATAATGTTATTAACTATGCATGTTACAAAAATGCAATTATTGAATCGATTATTCAGTATTTATATCGATGTATATAACGAGGAATGGAATCGTTCAAAAAATCGATTTTTGATTTAATCGTAGTAGCCGCAGTCCTGAGATTCTACGGTTCAGTAAAACACAATTGGGGATGGGCAAAAATACAAAACATAATTGGCATGAAATGGTTATTATTGCTTTTGGAAAAGAAGGTGCAATGAAATTAGTTATTTACACCAGGTTTATTGTTTACAAATCATGCACAAAAACACCTTGGCTGGCCATAACATCGCATTTCATTTTGAATTTACTGGCTTTCCTTGATGAAAACGAATCCATGTCTGGGAGGTTACTAGACGTCCTCTGCTTTTCACCAAATCTGAGGACCAACTCATCTCTTTCATATTTTTAACAGCACAGTAATGATATGAATGCCTTGCTGTCTTGTATTTAACATGGTTACACTGGGAAGTCACGTGACAGGATGTAAAATGTGAAACTGAATTCACAAATGCCCTGTCTGCGTTTTCTCTGCAGTGGAATCCATTGTCCTGCTAAGAGATGAGTTTACTGTTTTAGACACATAATCAAATATGCATGGATCAATTTTCATCAGTACTGTTCAATTGGTAGCAGCCTGTGTAAATGACACGCCAGAGGTCCAGACTCTCTACTAATAGAGGGGGTTGTATCTTACAGGATCAGATATGACAGGCTCTGTATTAATAGAGGGGATCGTATCTTACAGGATCAGATATGACAGGCTCTGTATTAATAGAGGGGATCATATCTTACAGGATCAGATATGACAGGCTCTGTATTAATAGAGGGGATCGTATCTTACAGGATCAGATATGACAGGCTCTGTATTAATAGAGGGGATCATATCTTACAGGATCAGATATGACAGGCTCTGTATTAATAGAGGGCATCGTATCTTACAGGATCAGATATGACAGGCTCTGTATTAATAGAGGGCATCGTATCTTACAGGATCAGATATGACAGGCTCTGTATTAATACAGGGGATCGTATCTTACAGGATCAGATATGACAGGCTCTGTATTAATAGAGGGGATTGTATCTTACAGGATCAGATATGACAGGCTCTGTATTAATAGAGGGCATCGTATCTTACAGGATCAGATATGACAGGCTCTGTATTAATAGAGGGGATCGTATCTTACAGGATCAGATATGACAGGCTTACTCCCACCACACTGGGGAATACATGGCAGCATTAACTTAGGATACTTGATGAACCTGGCTAATTAGTACTTCACATCACACAGAACTAAGCAGCTGGGATATTTTTTGCAAACATGTTAGTAGTTTTATAGTGTGTTTACTGTGTTAAGTAATAATATGTAATTGAACTGAATGTGTTTTAATTTCAGAGTTAATGTAGAAATGGAAGGACAGAAAGGAGCTGTACAATATCTATAGAATACAGCATGGGGTGGTGTGTGATATGAGAATGTAATGCACACCGAGGGGGTTATCCAGGCATTACATGCTCATGTATCACACACACACACACACACACACACACACACACACACACACACTCTCTCTCTGCCTATCACACACACACACACTGCCCCATGCAGTATTTTTGTAATCTCTGGTGAACTTTGGTAAAGAAATGTATTTAAAATAGCAACAACTTTGATACAGTTTAAAATAAGGTTTGCATTGTGTGAGACAGTACAGAGAAAACCGCAATTGCTGTGGTCTGTACTAGGAGTGATACGCGACTGCAACCAAAGAGAACACTTTGAACTTGTAACTTAAAAACAGCCCGTTCCCTTTCAAGCACGAAATGGGTATCAACCCCTTTAAAAATAAATAAATAAAAATACATTTAAAAAAAAGAAACTCTTCTGATAATAAGCTAACGTTTCCTGGAGTTTTTCAGGTGTTGTGGAGCTGAATTCTTCTTCTCTGCAGAGTGCCATTCCTGTTTTGTTTTTGTTTTGTTTTTTTGTCGTCAGGGTTTCCGTGGCAATTGTTAGGGAGCGTGTTAAAATGACGCGCTTTCACATTTCTATTTTTCCATTTCTGTGTTCACTGGTTTGTTCTGAGGGTGGTTGTGTTTGCTCACATTTCTGTGAACCCTTTTTGTGTGAAGTGGATTCCCTTCAGTCCGAATCAGAGTGTATTTTAAAGCCCGTAGGTGTGGGTGATTTTTCGGGTGTCCGGTTTCTCCATGTTCGCGGTGACTCCCTCATGGAAATGCAGCTCTGTCCTCAGATGGGATGCGGAGCGGCTGTTGCCGAGGTGGTTCCGATGTTGGAAACGCGGGTTTCTCTTGGATTGATCAGGGAGGGCTGGACGGGTTTCTTTATCAAGCGCTCCCGAGAGGATTGTGGGATGTGTTGCTGTTTAATATAACGTTATAACTACATTAATAACATACGCGTACAGACACCTTACAGTACGCTGCTGAAGAATAAGAATCACACGAAGATGAATAATGTATAAAGAGATATTAAAAAAATATATATAAGGGAGCACCTTGGAGGGAGGATGGAGCATACAAGAGGGAGAAGGAAGCATAGAGGAGGGAGCAGGGAGGAGGGAGGAGGGAGCAGGGAACAGGGACTGGTGAAGCAGGGAGGAGGGAGTGATTTGAGGATGGTGCAGACAGTGACTGTTGTATGTTTCAATTCTATTTCTCTCTCTTTTTTTCTGCCCAGTGAATGAAGTTGCAGTTTACAGTCTGCAGGCTCCAGAGCCAAGGAACAGAGCTGAGTTTTTAAAATGTAAGTCTGTTTTCACTGAAACATTTCATTGAAAGATGTGTCACTCCATTGTGAGAAGAGCTAATGCTATAGAAAAGGGAGGGGTGGAGCTTGAGGGCAGCAATTATTATTATTTATTAGTAATTGTGAAGCCATTAATCTACACTCCTCTCCAACAAGTATTGGATCAGATGAATACATGCAGAATGACTGGGGGTGGGGCATTTGTTGCCTGTTTTTCCACTCAGACCTTTCTCTCCCTAAATATCTTGGTATCCCTGAATAGATAATCATCCCATCTTTTAATACATGTACAATGCATGTGAAACCAGTTGTGGGGTAAAATAAACAGCTATCCCTCCCAGTCATCCTGTGCTGGTAGTAAATGTATATTGCAGTATCACTGCACTTGTGGGATGGATTGCTCATTAAAATATTAGACAGATCTTTGAAGAGTGGATGATATTCTATTGAAGATATTTAGAAAGCAAGGAGTCTGAGTGGGTAAAATGGCAACACATACCCTGTAGGAACATTAAGTGAACTGTAATTGTATGCAGAGTTGCATTTGATTAGTTCCAATTGAAGAAGTTTGATAAGATCGAGAAACTATAATGAACAAAACAATCAAACAGCAAGGTTTAATTAATAGCAGTAGTTTATTGAATTCAGAAAAAGTTCTCTCTTTATTATCCAAAGTCCGAAATAAATTTCAAGTAAGAATTATAGATCAAATCTATTGATTATCAATCTTAATTATTACAGTCTAAATATACTTGTCTATAAAAAAGAAGGGAGGAGGGAGCAGGGAGCCTGGAGCAGGGAGGTGGGAGCATAGAGGAGGGAGGAGGAAGCAGGGAGAAAGGAGCATGCAGGAGGGAGCAGGGAGGAGAGAGCATAGAGGAGGGAGGAGACAGGAGGTAGCAGGGAGGAGAGAGGAGGGAGCAGGGAGGAGGAAGCATGAAGGAGGAAGCATAGAGAATGGAGCAGGGAAAAGGGAGGAGAGGATGCAGCAGAGTGCATGCAGGAGAGAGGATGGAGCATAAAGAAAAGAACAGGGAGGAGGAAGGAGGGATCCTACAGGAGGGGGAAGGGAGCAGGGAGGAGGGAGCATAGAGGGAGTAGGGAACAGGAAGAAGGGAGCAGGATGGAAGGAGGATTGTGTAGGAGCATACAGGAGGGAGCATGGAGAAGGGAGCATAAAGGAGGAAGGAGGTAGCATAAAGGGAAAAGGGAGGAGGGAGCATACAGGAGGGAGGAGGGAACAGGAAGTAGGGAGCATACAGGAGAAATCAGGGTGGCGGGAGGATGGAGTAGGTAGCATACAGGAGGGAGCATGGAGGAGGGAACATAAAAGAGGGAGAAGGGAGCATAAAGAAAGGAAAAGGGAGGAGGGAGCAGAGAGGAGAGAGCAGGGAGTAGGTAGCATACAGGAGGGAGAAGGGACCAGGGAGTAGGGAGCATACAGGAGGAAGCATGGAGGAGGGAGCATAAAGGAGGAAACAGGCAGCATAGAGGTGGAGGGAACAGGGAAGAGGGAGGAGGGAGCATCCAGGAAGGAGAGGGGAGCATACAGGAGGGAGGAGGGAGCATACAGGAGGAAGTATGGAGGAGGGAGCATACAGGAGGGAGCAGGGAGGAGGGAACAGGAAGAACAGAAGAGGGAGCAAAGAGGAGGGACCATAGAGCAGGGACTATAGAGGGAGGAGGAAGCAGGGAGGATAGATCAGGGAGGAGAGATCAGGGAGGAGAGAGCATAGAGGAGGGAGGAGAGCATGGAGGAGGAGAGGAGGGATGAGGGAGCATAGAAGAGGGAGGAGGGAGAATAGAGGAGGGTGCAGGGACTGGTGAAGCAGGGAGGAGGGAGTGATTTGAAGATGCAGCAGACAATGACTGTTGATTTTCACAGTGATTTGACTTTTCTAACCGTCTCTCCTCTACCCGTCCTCTTCTCTTCAATCAGATTCCTGTCAGCTCACACTGGACCCCAACACAGCGAATAGAAACCTCTGTCTGTCTGAAGGGAACAGAAAGGTGACACGGAGGGAAGAGACCCAGAGATATCCAGATCACTCAGAGAGATTTGAGAGCTGTGCCCAAGTGCTGTGCAGAGAGGGTTTGTCTGGGACTCGCTGTTACTGGGAGATTGAGTGGAGTGGGGGAGGGGCTGATATAGCAGTCACATATAAAGGAATCAGAAGGAAAGGAGTGGATCGATCCTGTGGCCTTGGATTCAATGACAAGTCCTGGAGTTTGGAATGCTCTGGTTCCAGTTACACTGCCTGGCACAATAACAATAAAACTGCAATAACTGTCCTCCGCTCCCCCAGAATAGGAGTGTATCTGGACTTTAATGCCGGCACGCTGTCCTTTTATGGCATCTCTGACACAATGACCCTCCTGCACAGATTCCAAACCACATTCACTGAGCCGCTCTATCCTGGGTTTTGGCTTCATTCTTATGGTTCCTCTGTAACAATCTGCCAGCTGAACTAGACTGTTTTGTGTTGTAAGAAACCCTTTGTATTGAACTCCCTGTCTGTCCTCTCCACTCCTCGGGTGAAGGGAATGTTCAATCTGACACAACTTTGGATGAAAGTTAGGGGGCAAAACGGCGCCACCTGCAGAGCGAAATGAGGTGAATTATTTGTTTTTAGCAACAAATGGATTTCACACGAAGTAACTGTATTTAATTTATTTTTTAAGAATTGTTATGTTTTATATATATTTTAGAAAATGGCATCCAATAGTCAGTGCTGTAACAGTTTTTTAAAAAGTCAACTTAAGTTTGATTTATTGTGTGTGTGTGTTTGTGTTCTTTGATTTCCATAAAATGTTTTTTTCTGTTTTATTTTTTCTGATTTTAGTAATGTGATTTAATAAAAAAAATAATTTGAATAACTGTGACTTATTTATTAATACTCATTAGCATAGGTTTTCAAATGAGAAAGAAAGAGATGGGAATGAGAAAGCATTGTAAAGCACAGAGAGGTGTGGTAAAGCATAGGCAAGCATTGTAAAGCCCAGAGAGGTGTGGTAAAGCATAGAGAAGCATTGTAAAGCACAGAGAGCTATGGTAAAGCATAGGGAAGCATTGTAAAGCACAGAGAGGTCTGGTAAAGCATAGGGAAGCATTGTAAAGCACAGAGAGGTCCGGTAAAGCATAGGCAAGCATTGTAAAGCCCAGAGAGGTGTGGTAAAGCATAGAGAAGCATTGTAAAGCACAGAGAGCTATGGTAAAGCATAGGGAAGCATTGTAAAGCACAGAGAGGTCTGGTAAAGCATAGGGAAGCATTGTAAAGCATGGACAGGTCTGGTAAAGCATAGGGAAGCATTATAAAGCACAAAGATGTGTGGTAAAGAATAGGGAAGCACAGAGAGGTCTGGTAAAGCATAGGGAAGCATTGTAAAGCACAGAGATGTCTGGTAAAGCATAGGGAAGCATTGTAAAGCCCAGAGAGGTGTGGTAAAGCATAGGGAAGCATTGTAAAGCACAGAGAGGTTGTAAAGCATAGGGAAGCACTGTAAAGCACAGAGAGGTACGGTAAAGCACAGGGAAGCATTGTAAAGCACAGAGAGGTGTGGTAAAGCATAGGGAAGCATTGTAAAGCACAGAGAGGTTGTAAAGCATAGGGAAGCATTGTAAAGCACACAGAGATCTGGTAAAACATAGGGAAGCATTGTAAAGCACAGAGAGGTCTGGTAAAGCATAGGGAAGCATTGTAAAGCACACAGAGATCTGGTAAAACATAGGGAAGCATTGTAAAGCACAGAGAGGTCTGGACTCTAACCCTGGGCTTGAGACTCAGCTCAGTGATTTGGATTCCTGACCAAATTCTTAGTAAAGGTATTATTCAGCATGCCGCCGCACCGTGAACTAATAAGAAAAGACTTTCAATACCTGGCAGGCTCTTGTGACATATCAGGCGTGTCTTTCTCTTTACTCCTTCTTCTTCTCCTTGGAGTCGGGTCCATGCCTCTCTCTACTGAATCACTCGTTCCTCAGTTAGCTGTGTTTCTCCTCTGCAACACAATTGAAACAAGTCCGTTGTTAAAGAGTACAGCGCTTCAAATGTCATTTTTCTTTCTCTTTCTTTAGACCGGCCCCTTATCTTTTCATGCTGTCTGAAATCATCCCGAGCCCTTCTTGTTATCACAGTTACTCAAATGCTGGGTTCGTTTTTGGAAACGTCTGTGTTGCTAATTGAGTGCCATGGGAGCATTGTATTTTAAACAATTTTGTATCAATTAAGATTATGTTTCATTTTGAATTATTCATTTTGAACTTTAAATATACAGGTTAATACTAACAGTTACAAAAGCACTTAATAAGAAAAAAAAAAACGATGATCTTTTTGTATGTTTTGTCCAGTTGTTCTGCTTGGATTTTGGTGTCTGACCAAATTTATATTGGAGCTTGAGTTTCTCGCACTGTTCATGTCGTTAGGGTTACCCGATTTGCCCTGAAAAACTAAATAAGACGTTCTTTTTCTCCAAGTCACTGACGCAGTGCCAAAATAACAGTATTGTGCAGTAAAGAAACAAGGACCAGGGGTCACAAATGGAGATTAGATAAAGTGGCATTCAGAACAGAAAATAGGAGGCACTTTTTTACACAGAGAATTGTGAGGGTCTGGAACCAACTCCCCAGTAATGTTGTTGAAGCTGACACCCTGGGATCCTTCAAGAAGCTGCTTGATGAGATTCTGGGATCAATAAGCTACTAACAACCAAACAACCAAGATGGGCTGAATGGGGCCTCCTCTCGTTTGGAAACTTTCTTATGTTCTTACGTATTTAATACAATAATAGTTTTACCAAATTATAGTGGAATAGTTGTATGCTTGTGTCTTTAGGAAATATCAGTTTACAAAAGCTCGCTTATTTTGAAGACTCCATGTTCACAAGTATGCGGAAGCCCCTTTGGCAGTCAGCATACTCTGACATCATAAGTCACATGACCGGAACCTGCGAGACGTCAAGTTATTTTGCTTAAACATCAATAATAACCGAACAACGAAGAAGAAGAAGCGAAAAGGACGGAAAATACAAAGAAAAAATGATGTAGCCTATCATTGTGATAAGCTGAAATACTGAAGTACCTTGACAAGATGTTTTGCAGGTATGCGTACCGGCTGACTTTCACCTTGGATTATTAATATTATTATATTTGTGTGTTGTTGTTATTATTATTATGATGATGATGGATATAGTTTTATTATCCACTATCCTCAACAATACGAAGTATAAAATCGACTCGCACAAGCGCTCCTCTTCACTGTAGCTGAAGCGAGCTGCGGGTCACATGACACACGAAGTAAATGTCTTCAAAGCAGTTCCTTGGGTTGGGCAGCAGCTGGTTCATGACGAGAGAGAAACACAGACCTGTTCAGAGTCATGCGAGTCACGAACGACTTTAAATAATCCTGTGTGTGTCTTTATCTCACCTCGCTCGACCCGCTGACAAGTCTTGACAGCCCGCTATTAATAATGAACCGGTGAAATGCTGAGGTTCACATGCAGCTGTGGAGACATCTTTGTTTGCTCCTCCTTGAAGTCATCTCCGTGTCTGTATCTCCGAAATCACTCGTTCCGCAGTTAGCTGTGTTTCGACTGTGCGACACAACTGAAACCATTAACGAGGGGAGCACAGAGCACCCCGATATACTCACAGCAGAACAGCCTCCATTCACAAAACCTATAGCAACGCGATCATTAACGAGGGGAGCACAGAGCACCCCGATATACTCACAGCAGAACAGCCTCCATTCACAAAACCTATAGCAACGCGATCATTAACGAGGGGAGCACAGAGCACCCCGATATACTCACAGCAGAACAGCCTCCATTCACAAAACCTATAGCAACGCGATCATTAACGAGGGGAGCACAGAGCACCCCGATATACTCACAGCAGAACAGCCTCCATTCACAAAACCTATAGCAACGCGATCATTAACGAGGGGAGCACAGAGCACCCCGATATACTCACAGCAGAACAGCCTCCATTCACAAAACCTATAGCAACGCGATCATTAACGAGGGGAGCACAGAGCACCCCGATATACTCACAGCAGAACAGCCTCCATTCACAAAACCTATAGCAACGCGATCATTAACGAGGGGAGCACAGAGCACCCCGATATACTCACAGCAGAACAGCCTCCATTCACAAAACCTATAGCAACGCGATCATTAACGAGGGGAGCACAGAGCACCCCGATATACTCACAGCAGAACAGCCTCCATTCACAAAACCTATAGCAACGCGATCATTAACGAGGGGAGCACAGAGCACCCCGATATACTATCAGCAGAACAGCCTCCATTCACAAAACCTATAGCAACGCTATCATTAACGAGGGGAGCACAGAGCACCCCGATATACTCACAGCAGAACAGCCTCCATTCACAAAACCTATAGCAACGTGATCATTAACGAGGGGAGCACAGAGCACCCCGATATACTCACAGCAGAACAGCCTCCATTCACAAAACCTATAGCAACGCGATCATTAACGAGGGGAGCACAGAGCACCCTGATATACTCACAGCAGAACAGCCTCCATTCACAAAACCTATAGCAACGAGATCATTAACGAGGGGAGCACAGAGCACCCCGATATACTCACAGCAGAACAGCCTCCATTCACAAAACCTATAGCAACGCGATCATTAACGAGGGGAGCACAGAGCACCCTGATATACTCACAGCAGAACAGACTCCATTCACAAAACCTATAGCAACGCGATCATTAACGAGGGGAGCATAGAGCACCCCGATATACTCACAGCAGAACAGCCTTCATTCACAAAACCCATAGCAACGCGATCATTAATGAGGGGAGCACAGAGCACCCCGATATACTCACAGCAGAACAGCCTCCATTCACAAAACCTATAGCAACGCGATCATTAACGAGGGGAGCACAGAGCACCCCGATATACTCACAGCAGAACAGCCTCCATTTACAAAACCTATAGCAACGCGATCACTAACAAGGGGAGCACAGAGCACCCCGATATACTCACAGCAGAACAGCCTCCATTCACAAAACCTATAGCAACGCGATCATTAACGAGGGGAGGAGAGATTTGCAATTTCCAGTAAAATGTAGTTTCTATATTCCAATCTGTGCCAAACGTCACTTTAAAAACCCGTGTATTATGAAGGGCAGCAGTGTAGAGTAGTGGTTAGGGCCTCTGGACTCTTGACCGGAGAGTCGTGGGTTAAATCCCAGGTGGGGGACACTGCTGCTGTACCCTTGAGCAAGGTGCTTTACCTAGATTGCTCCAGTAAAAACCCAACTGTATAAATGGGTAATTGTATGTAAAAATAATGTGTAAAAAATAATGTAATTGTATGTAAAAACAATGTGATATCTTGTAACAATTGTAAGTTGCCTTGGATAAGGGTGTCAGCTAAGAAATTAATAGTAATATTGTAATAATAATGATTAATAAAAGCGACAGAGCAATGTGTTTTTGTTATTGGTAAAGTGAATCTGGTTTGGTGTGAATGGGATTTCCTTTGCGTCACTTTGCCCCTGTTGTTAATGTAGATTTTGTATCTATATCTGGATATTCCCTACTGGAAATTTACACAGATTTATTGTATTAGAATGCAATACATTGTGACAGAATTGTATTAAAACATATTTTACATGTGTATGTGTTTGAGATGAGTCATGCGAATCACATTTGAAATGCATATTCAACAGATAATCACATAAGAAATGTATATAAAAGACATTAAAACATGATGGAAATGCATTACATCTGAAAACAGGTTTTTGACGTGTTTCTAATGCGTTTTGTTGAATCACATTCATTTCGAAGTGTAGTTGATTTTCAAACTGGAGTCCCCTTATTCTCGTGTGTGCACTAAATAAACTGCAGGGCCTGCATCAAAACAATGAAATATCCAACACAATACCACAAAGAGACTTCACAAGTTTAGAATATGACACGTTAGTTTGTTCTTCTTGTTTGGATCATGTAGGCAGTTTCATTGATAGTGTTGTATTTAAGAGGAAGTATAGCCTATAGGTGTTTTACATTGTTTACAATTGAATCATCTTAAATGTTTTTGTTTTTCTAAATCGCATGAATCATAAAAATGTTTGCAAAGCTTTAAAATGTGGAACTTTGCTGACATTAATCAAAGACAAAGCGCGATTCGGTTAGAGATTGCAGCCAAAATCCCCACAAGGCAGCAGTGTGATGGAAAGATGCACACAGAGCACTTGTGTTTGATTTTTCTGCAGTAAAAAGGTTAAAAGCTTCCACACCAATTCAAATATTCTCTTCATGTATTGGCACAGTAAAAATCAGCCTTCAAAGCATCTGAAAATGATAACGCGACATTTGTACATTTTACCATATAGGCTACTTTGTTACGTTTGTTAACACAGTGTTTAATACAGCATTTCACAATTGAAAACGAAATGTATGCTAAATACAGCAGCATGACTGAAGTAAAAAAATGAGCCTTTTATAAAAATAGATTCACTAGAACAACATTGACAATTAAAAGAAAACAAAATCTAAAAGCAACGCTCACTTTATTACTGTTATTATCATGACGTGATTTAGCAGACCCCCTTATCCAGGGCGACGTGCGATGCATGTAACAATACAAATCAATACAATACACCGGTTCCAGTTTTTACAAAAGAAGGTTTGTTGGTTAATCCTTGCAACTCGAGTCTACCCAGCAATAATAAACAGTGTCCAGAAAGCAGTCTCGCTGACCTTTAGTCCTTATGATTCGCTCCATTTGAAAGCGCTACATTGTGATCACGTGTAGCGCGCTGTGCGGAAAAATGACAAGCCCCTTTAACATTGCACGAAATGCCTGCATCTTTCCTGTCATTTGCAGCCATCGGTTTAGATGTGAATGGGTGCCAGCCAATAAATAAATAAATAAATAAATAAATAAATAAATATTTCTGATGTTTTCTGATAGTTTTTCTAGTAGGGAAAGCACATATAAATCTATAATATTTTCAAACGTCATGAATAAATAAATAAAAATTTCTGATGTTTTCTGATAGTTTTTCTAGCAGGGAAAGCACATATAAATCTATAATATTTTCAAACGTCATGATTTCTGGTTTGATCGACTATCAGCCCAACCTGAGTAACACATGAACTCGTCTCTCTCTAGAACATTTGGGAAAGCACAAATATACATTCTGTCATTGGCTGACGTAATGACACATTCCCCCCCAAATCTAAAGGTGAAACTGCAGTCTCCTGGTTAATATCCTCCACTTCACATAAAAAGGAACATTTAATTGAGAAATGTTTCCATTTTACATTAAATCTCTTCACAATCTGCAAAGCTCTTAGGATGACAACACAATCTCTCCTGTCTGGAAAGGACACTTGAACCAAAGCAGTAATGAATGCAAATCTTTCGTCAAAACATACAGCATAATTAGCTCTCCTAGTCTGCCCTGTGTGAGTAATAGAGGAACATTTTACATTACCAATTTTAAATCGAGTGTACTCCTCTGAAGCCAAACCTGATAAACTCACATTATATAATACTTCAAGCACAAGTCTATGAGAAATGCCCACTTCATGACAATGACCAAGACATTCAACATCTGTACGCACCGCTAAAATACTCCTGGGAGTGAAGGACTTAAAGAGCTGATGCAACATAACAGCACATTCATGGCAAGCATTTGCAAAATAAAAACTGCTGTTAAATGGCAAATCCCTCAGAAGGCAAACATTTCTGAATATTTGCATTGGAACACCTTTGAACCCATGACAGAAACCAAGAATACAATGATTAAATGATTCAAAAGGAAAGCATGACCAAGCCCACATAGGACCCCATTCGCGGACAGCTTGAGGAATATACAAGAACAGATGAACATTGAAAGAATTGTGTTCCTTTCCATACAAAGGCTGGACTAATTCTACAAAAGAATTGAGATGTAGCTGCACTGCATCTAGCTCTATGATAGAGAGTTCTCTTTGGAGTAGTGCATAAATTGATGCAACTAGCAATGACCAGTGAACATTAAACTTCCACCCCAAACGTCCTCGCAACAAAGGTAGGGAATAAAAAAGGAAAAAGCTTCTCCATTCATTTCCCTTCCAGTACTTCCGTACTTTTACAGACCGTGGGTATCTAGTCACTTCCTCTGGAGGCGTCAAGCGCTGTGGCTCATCATCTATGGCTGTAATCTTACCACCCATATACCAAGGATCTGCGTGATGACAAGAGTCAAACCACAATGATGCCATTTGTTTAACTACACCTAACAACACTGCATGCATAGAATCGAGTACATAGCCATCAACTGCATCAAAACAAGGAATAAGCATCAAAGGAGACGGACCCTTCACTCCCTTTTTGGGCTGACACCCATCCAGGGCATCCAAAGAACATTGTACCACTGAATCATGAGTTTGCACTACATTGGAAAAGACATCGGGATATACATGACAAACCCCCTCCCCTTGGGCACATGCTCCCCTTTCTGTTCACACCAGCTCCATCCACACTCTCCATTACACTGTACCAGATTCTGTAAAAGAGGCCTTGCAACCCTGTCACATGTACAAATTACAGGAAAAACCCTGCTAGTCACAGAATTCGGAGTGGAAGGGTTTTCCCACACAAACCCCTAATTACCCAACTTTACAGTTTCTCCAACACATGGTTTAAGGAACGTGTTTGGAGGTGCCACACCACAAAGCTGTTAAAAAGGAATGTTTCCTGTGCAGCTCTGGAGCCATTTCATTTCCATGGAACTGTAGGGGCTAAATTGAATACGAGGATGATTTAAACACTGCTACTCCATCACAATGCCATGTTAGGGAGAAGTCATTTTTGCCAAACTGTCAACCAATTTTTCAAAACACAATCCATCATATCCATCACAAAAGACATGACTTTTGGTACATTTTTCCCAGTCTATGATGTGTGTAGCTGCGTCAGTAAATTGCAAGAAATCTTTTAAGTTGTTTTTCAATTAGCAAATAAATAAAATAGCTCTTCATGTTATCAAGTAACAAGGCCTCATTCCAGTCTGGGCAGCTGGTGCATGATGGATCAGCTCCACAATAAGAAAAACAGACATGGCAATAAAAGAGAATTTCACAACAATCTTTGTAGTTAGAGAAGTGTTTGAACAGCTGGAAAACACCAGGAGGAAACACACCTGGACATATGACATCTAATAACTGTGATAGATCTGTTGTTGCTTCTGTACTTAAACCATGTTTTAAAATAACAGCATAACCCAATAGAATCGATTGTGCCTTGGTGACAGTGGAGCCGTGGAAAAGTGCATCATCACCATTTTCAATAGAATAATATGATGATTCTTGCTGAATGTCATCAGTTTCATGAATATTAGTTGAGTTACTTGGCACAACATTCCTTGATCCCAATTCTTCATATTCAGTTTCCATCAATATGTCAGAGTTACAAACAGCATTGTTACAAGATATCACATTATTTTTACATAGAATTACCCATTTATACAGTTGGGTTTTTACTGGAGCAATCTAGGTAAAGTACCTTGCTCAAGGGTACAGCAGCAGTGTTCCCCACCTGGAATTGAACCCACGATCCTCTGGTCAAGAGTCCAGAGCCCTCACCACTACTCCACACTGCTGCCCTAGTTGTTTATAAATGATCTCTTTGGATTTCTGAAATGGTTGGATAATGTTTTTCCTTGTGATAATAATAATAATAATAATAATAATAATAATAATAATAATAATAATAATAATAATACTAATAATACTACTACTACTAATAATAATAATAATTATTATTATTATTATTATTGTGGTTTAATTGTTTATAAATTATCTCATCGGATGGTTGAAATGGTTGGATAATTGCCCTAACAAGCATTTAATTAGATGCATTTCGTCTACTCATTAGGCAGTTCAAAGTTTCAATATTTATTTATTTATTGCTTACTTGAACAACAATGTGAGAGAAATATCATCAGAAGAAAGAAGACATTTCCATGGATATTGTAAATCACAATCAAATTGCATTACATGTGCAATCTGCCCACAGTGGAAAAGCAGAAACGTGTTTTAAGCCTGGCCTTTGTCGCCCTCTTCAGGACAAACTCTGCACCTGCACAGAGCTGATTGAAAACCATTCTTTTCACTTGGGAAATGTAGAGCTATTCACACAACCTTGAGGACTGTTCTAAGCGCTGTTTTAAAGACTGTTATATATATATATATAACATATATAACAATGACCACACAGTGTTGCTTTAACTAAACAATACCAGCAGACCAGTCTATTTCATACAGGTCTTTGTAACTAAACAATACCAGCAGACCAGCCTATTTCATACAGGTCTTTGTAACTAAACTATACCAGCAGACCAGCCTATTTCATACAGGTCTTTGTAACTAAACAATACCAGCAGACCAGCCTATTTCATACAGGTCTTTGTAACTAAACAATACCAGCAGACCAGCCTATTTCATACAGGTCTTTGTCCAGTGACTGCTGGGTCTGATGTAAGAAGAAAAAAACAGAGCGATTCAGCCTATTGTATCTTTCAAAGGTTTGCCTGCCAGTTGAAGGAGCCAATGATAGCAGGGTAATACTATTGTGAAGCTGCTCAATGAACACTACAGGTACAGTCCTGAATCCTCCCAGAAGCTGAGGATGTGAAGTATAGAAGAACTGAAATGTCTGCTCTGGATAGACAAACACCAAAAAGATAACAAAGTTACAAACTGAATGAAAGGAGACAGTACAATATTGTGGGATCAAATAAAAGTAGGTTTTTCACATCTTCAGCGTGCCGAGCTGGCACGAGCCCATGAGGCTCTGTTATCTTCAGAGCGCGAGCTCGGGTTCAAATGATTTCAGTCGCTTCTCGACTCTGGGATCAAGCTATCAGTCACTTCCAAATGGTTAGTCAAGCTAACAGCCCCTAAAAGACTAAAACATCCCATTTAAAACACATGAAAGCCCCGTGCAGCCAGTCTACCCAGGATAAGTGCTTGAGAAAGAGAGAGGGAGCGAGGTCTAAAGGGAAGGGGTGTATATCTCACTGCTCATAAGAACATAAGAAAGTTTCCAAACGAGAGGAGGCCATTCGGCCCATCTTGCTTGTTTGGTTGTTAGTAGCTTATTGATCCCAGAATCTCACCAAGCAGCTTCTTGAAGGATCCCAGGGTGTCAGCTTCAACAACATTACTGGGGAGTTGGTTCCAGACCCTCACAATTCTCTGTGTAAAAAAGTGCCTCCTATTTTCTGTTTTGAATGCCCCTTTATCTAATCTCCATTTGTGACAATACAGGAGGCGAGAGCGCGCCTGCCTGTGTCTTCCCCCAAGAGGGTAGATAGCGGAGTCTCCTGTATCATTCGCTCCACTGCACCTCCCTCGCTGTGCGATTGCGTGCGCAGCTCTTAAATACGTCATCACGCAGCTCAAGTGCATTTCACTAATCCTTACACCCCTATCACGTGATCATTTCACAACTAAGGAACTGAACAGTAAATCTAATAAATAATTATATGGATCGTTTCAAACACACGCACGCACGCACGCACACACACACTCACACACACACACGCACACACACACTCACACACACACACACACACACACACTCATTCAGCCAAACAATAACTGTAACCCGTAATGTATTTCTGTGGCTAATTTTGAAGAAACATTGTTTTATTGATTAATTAATTATTTTGATCCTGCTTAATTATTTTCCAGATGTAATCGTTTTTAATCTCATCTCCAAAATGACGTATCATTTTGAATGAGAGCAATCAGCAGACAAATACGTGTTTAATGGGGTTTGTGAATCTCTAAATATACAGGGACAGAACAAGAACTGAAATATTTGCTGTTTGTGGGCTACATTTATATTTGACTGATTTTAAATTATTTCATTGATATTTTCTTTGTGTTTAATCTTTCACACCTCGCTGTGTGAAGGTCTGATGCGGCAGCATGCAGAGAATTGGATGCGTTGTTTTTAATATCCGCGCTATATCAATATGAACCATTAAGATTCTACCCCGGGAACTAAAAATATTTATAACATTAGGAACATGTGGATCCTTTTAGAATTTTATATTCTCTTGTTGCTTGTAATACCTCAGCATTGGAGAGAGCCGACACTTTTAAATATCTAGGGGTTTATATTGACACAACTCTTCAATTTGAAAAACCCATTAAAGATGTATGTAGTAAAATTGGAAGGAAGCTTGGAGGATTGTGTGGTCAGCGCCACTGTGTAAGCTTTACAGCAAGGTTTAAATGAGTTACTTGTGTTCCCTATTCTAGACTATAATGATGTGATGTGCGGGTCTGCTAGTGAGGAATCGCTGAAGAAGATCGATACAATGTGTAACAGGATGTGTATCTGTGTGCTCCCGTGTACTCCGCTAGCGCATCACTGCAGCGCGTATTCTACATTAAACTTGCGATCGCCTGCTAACACAAGGAATTATCACTGGAATCGGATTCTCTTTAAAGGGGCACACAACACATTACCAGTTTATTTAAACAGCTTGTTTCTGAGTTTACCTGTAAATACATCTTATCGTAATGTCTGAGGCACACAATACTTTAATATACCGTCTGGAAAAAGTGCTGCGGGAAGAAAGTCTTTCGTTTTGTTCTGCTGCTACAGACTGGAAGCTGTTACCCGCAGGACTGAGACCTGACATCTCCTGTGGGAATTAAAAAAACAAACCCTGTTGTTCTAGTGCTTAAACAGGCTTGTGTGTGTGCTGTGTAAATCTGAGGTGTACTTTGTGTATTGTCTTGTCATTATGCGTTTATATTATTTGTATTTTTGAAACCTGTAACCTGCTGCTGTTATTTCTAGCACGCCTTTGTAAACGAGCTACTTGTAGCTCACATGGCCTTCCTAAATAAAGAATTACAAATCAAATAAATAAATAATAAAGCGCGCGTCACGTTTACGGTTATAACCGCACTGAAATATACTGGCTTTAAAACAAGAAAAGACAACCGATGCAGCTGCGCAGCAGAGACAAGAGAACGAGGCAAGCGCGTTTATTGTTTGGAAAGTAACTGTAATGTTATTACTGCCATTAAAAGCTAAACGCGTTATATTACCTCGTTATTGACTAAAGTAATATTATTACAGTAAGGCGTTACTAAAGTAACGAGATGCCGTTCAAACCGTCATCACAAACATACGTGTAACAGAACATTCCTTAATTTTACATATTATAGATCTGGGGCTAAAACACAAAGTCAGACTCTTCAGCCCTGATATTAAACAGTTGTTAATATCAGTTGCTTCATTCTTAATCTTAACATTGTAATATTTGTTGAGGGATTTAGAAACAGTTTCATAGAATATCTGATTCGGCAGTTTCTGCTCCCCCTGCTTGTCTAAACCTGGCCTCAGTCCCAAACCCCGCCTCTCAGAGCTTTACACAACTCCAGGAAATCAGCGCAGTGAAGTTTCGTTTCTTGTGAAATCGCCAGTCTCTCTGTCTCGCTGCAGCAGAAATGGCAGAAGCGAATATTCTCGTAGCACATGACCAGTTTAGCTGTTCAGTGTGTCTGGATCTATTGAAGGACCCAGTCACTATTCCATGTGGACACAGTTACTGTATGGGGTGTATTAAGAACTGCTGGGATCAGACTGATCATACAGGTGTCTACAGCTGCCCCCAGTGCAGAAAGACCTTTACCCCAAGGCCTGTTCTGTGCAGAAACACCATGCTGGCTGAAGTTGTGGAGAAATTAAAGAAGACAGGACTCAATCCTCCTCCTGCTCAAAGTTATGCTGGACCTGGAGATGTGACGTGTGATGTCTGCACTGGGAGAAAATTCAAAGCTGTGAAATCCTGTTTGACGTGCCTGGCCTCTTACTGTGCGACACACGTCAAGCCACACTATGAGGGGGCTGCTTTCAAGAGGCACAAGCTGATCAATGCAATTGGAAATCTGGAGCAGAAGCTTTGTGCTGAACACCAACGATTATGTGAGGTCTTCTGTAGAACTGATCAGACGTGTATTTGCTGGCGGTGTGTAGACGAGGAACACAAGAGCCATGATACAGTCTCAGCTGAGGCAGAAAGGAGTGTGAAACAGGTAAGAGTTTGAAGTATTTCCTTGTAGCTATCCTAGAAGATAAGAATTCCCAGGGATATTTGACATGTCTGTTTACTAGGTTATACAGTGTCGTGGAACTTTTCAGCTCCTCAACTGTCACCGGAACTTTTCAGCGCCGTGACTACAAAGAGACACCAGCAATGGTTGATCAGAGATTACGGCTTAGCCTTTATTGAGTTTGCAAACCCGAGAACACTCTCAACACACGTGGTGTCAGAAAAACATCGAGTAGATTTCTGACTACACAGAGTCAGTAAGTATAATATACCTTGCAATCTACAGTTATTGCGAGCCAATCACAGAAGCTTAACTCAGTATACGTTGGATAGCAACAGCTTGGAAGATCAAGATGAGACCAATCATACTCAACAATAACAACTTATTTAAATGGCAAGCGTCCTAAAGTTAACCTGTTCTAAGTAAGTCGGTGACATTTCTGAGAAGAGTCACTGATGCAACTTGCGGTTACCAAATAAACAGGTGCATCCTCTTTTTAGCTAGTTCAGTACTTTTACATCCCTTATATGGGCTGCTTGCACTGCAACAAGAAAGAGGAAGTTTGTACATATAAGCATCTATAAACTTAACAAGTATATTTTATTTTACATACTTATTAAAAACAAAACACACATTATTCTATAACTAAAGTTCTGTTTGTCCTATGGACCTAGTAAAGCCAGCAAACTGCACAGACAGTAAAATGTAACTTTTCCATATAGTAAAATGTAACTGTTCCATAACAACAGTTTCACATTAGATCAGATTTTAATTGTATATTAAGAGCTATTTAAAGAGCCCTAGTTTTTTAATTGCTCTATCTAAACTATGATGCACTACAATGTATTTCAGGGTGTAACAGGGGTGTTGTTATGGGTGTGGCTATCGCTGATTGACAGGAGAGACACAGGAGGTTTTCTTTGATACAAAAAACACAAAACATTCAAAACAAAACACTGCTTGAAAACAACTAGAAAACAAAAGCTGACCAAACAAGAAAGGAGGTCCCGCTCCAGGAACAGTATCCCTGACACCTCCTCTCTAGACTTGGGTGGGGGATTAAAATCCCCTAAACTTGTTCCCTGTTCCTTCCAGTGCTAGCGATCCTGGTTAACTCACACAGTGATCCGAGATACATTTTTCCTCTTGTGTTTTTCTCACCCTGGTTAACACGCAGTCGTGAGGATCCTACAGCAACACTCTCCTTCCCAGACAGTCTGTATCCCTGCTTGTAGAACCAAGAAACTTGCTTTTCAGACCCTTTTTAAAGGCATGTGGCCGGGGCAAAGAGATAATCAATTAATCAATTAACACCTGGCCACATTCCACACCTGGATTTGAATATGCCCTGCCATATCTAGCACAAACTTGATTATCAAAAACATTATTTACAATCAAACAAAAACACAATATTTACACGGGCAGGACCTCCGCCCTGCCTCACAGGGTAAGAAGGATTTGTTCAGCTGTTTTGTGGTGCATTGGGATTTGTAGTGTAAAATTAGCATGATTTATATTCCTAGTGTTTTTAATATGTATCTTGCAACTTAAAAAAAATATATATCAGTTTCATTGTTTAAGATATTATAGTTTAATTGGTAAAACTGTTTAAAAATAACATTCCCAGCAAAGTCAAGCACCTAATTAAAAAAAGCGGAAAAGACAAAGATTAATACGATATCCAATATACAAGATTAATATGATATTCAATATACAAGAATAATATGATATGCAATATACAAGATTAATATGATATGCAATATACAAGATTAATACGATATACAATATACAAGATTAATATCATATACAATATACAAGATTAATATCATATACAATATACAAGATTAATATGATATTCAATATACAAGATTAATATGATATTCAATATACAAGATTAATATGATATTCAATATACAAGATTAATATGATATTCAATATACAAGATTAATATGATATACAATATACAAGATTAATATGATATTCAATATACAAGATTAATATGATATACAATATACACAGGGCTTCTGTTTCTCTGTGTTTATTAATTTCATTAAACCAAGAGGCAGCCATGCTTGTGTTTGTAGTGATGTGGTGGAAATATATAGTAAACAAAACCCATGCCTTTAAAAGTGACACATACGCATCTATCTGCACTGGCAGAGCTGCTGTGCCCGTGCCTTTAAAAGTGACACATACGCATCTATCTGCACTGGCAGAGCTGCTGTGCCCGTGCCTTTAAAAGTTACACATACGCATCTATCTGCACTGGCAGAGCTGCTGTGCCCATGCCTTTAAAAGTGACACATACGCATCTATCTGCACTGGCAGAGCTGCTGTGCCCGTGCCTTTAAAAGTGACACATACGCATCTATCTGCACTGGCAGAGCTGCTGTGCCCGTGCCTTTAAAAGTGACACATACGCATCTATCTGCACTGGCAGAGCTGCTGTGCCCGTGCCACAGTGAGAGGTGTGTTTTTGGGAGACTTGCTTGTACACGTAAAACATTTGATCTTTCAATTTATAACCACCATCTAGCTGAGAAGAATTGTTTTTATTGGTAATGTGTTCATCTTTTTGTAGATATACTGTATATATATATATATATATATATATATTCAGACGTGCTCAAATTTGTTGGTACCCCTCCACAAAAAACGAAGAATGCACAATTTTCTCTGAAATAACTTGAAACTGATAAAAGTAATTGGCATCCACCATTGTTTATTCCATATTTAATAGAAATCAGACTTTGCTTTTGATTTTTTATTCAACATAATATTGTAAATAATAAAACAAATGAAAATGGCATGGACAAAAATGATGGGACCGCTAACCTAATATTTTGTTGCACAACCTTTAGAGGCAATCACTGCAATCAAACGTTTTCTGTAGCTCTCAATGAGACTTCTGCACCTGTTAACAGGTAGTTTGGCCCACTCTTCCTGAGCAAACTGCTCCAGCTGTCTCAGGTTTGATGGGTGCCTTCTCCAGACTGCAAGTTTCAGCTCTTTCCATAGATGTTCGATAGGATTCATATCAGGACTCATAGAAGGCCACTTCAGAATAGTCGAATGTTTTGTTCTTATCCATTCTTGGGTGCTTTTAGCTGTGTGTTTTGGGTCATTATCCTGTTGGAGGACCCATGACCTGTGACTGAGACAGAGCTTTCTGACACTGGGCAGTACGTTTCACTGCATAATGCCTTGATAATTCTTGAGATTTCATTGTGCCCTGCACAGATTCAAGGCACCCTGTGCCAGGCGCAGCAAAGCAGCCCCAAAACATAACCGAGCCTCCTCCATGTTTCACTGTAGGTATGGTGTTCTTTTCTTTGAAAGCTTCATTTTTTCGTCTGTGAGTATAGAGCTGATGTGACTTGCCAAAAAGCTCCAGTTTTGACTCATCTGTCCAAAGGACATTCTCCCAGAAGGATTGTGGCTTGTCAATATGCATTTTAGCAAATTCCAGTCTGGCTTTTTTATGTTTTTCTTTCAAAAGTGGAGTCCTCCTGGGTCTTCTTCCATGGAGCCCACTTTCACTCAAAAAGCGACGGATGGTGCGATCAGAAACTGACGTACCTTCACCTTGGAGTTCAGCTTGTATATCTTTGGCAGTTATCCTTGGTTCTTTTTCTACCATTCACACTATCCTTCTGTTCAATCTGGGGTCGATTTTCCTCTTGCGGCCGCACCCAGGGAGGTTGGCTACAGTTCCATGGACCTTAAACTTCTTAATAATATTTGCAACTGTTGTCACAGGAACATCAAGCTCCTTGGAGATGGTCTTGTAGCCTTTACCTTTACCATGCTTGTCTATTATTTTCTTTCTGATCTCCTCAGACAACTCTCTCCTTTGCTTTCTCTGGTCCATGTTCAGTGTGGTGCACACAATGATACCAAACAGCACAGTGACTACTTTTCTCCATTTAAATAGGCTGAATGACTGATTACAAGATTGGAGACATGTGTGATACTAATTAAAGAAACTAATTAGTTTGAAATATCACTATAATCCAATTATTTATTATCTTTTCTAAGGGGTACCAACAAATGTGTCCAGGCCATTTTAGAATATCTTTGTAGAATAAGCAATAATTCATCTCTTTTCACAGCTTCTTTGCTTTATTCTATGACATACCAAAGGCATGCAAGTATACATGATAAAATAGCTTTTAATTTCATCACTTTTCAGGAGGAATGAAGCATTATTTAAATGAGCTGTAAGGGTACCAACAAATTTGAGCACGTCTGTATATATATAATGTTATTTTTTATTATTATTTTTGTTTATTTTTATTCTGAAGGCTCAAAGTCAGTAGAGGGCGTAACTCAAATCCAAGTAGCTGAATTTGACACACGTTTACATGATTAAAACACATATGTTTAAGTTAGTTAAAAACAAAATATAATAATCTATTTTGGATTTTGTTTGTTGAAATCTACAATTTCTTTCGCTCACCCTACTAGTCCCCTCTTTCCTTTGCTCTCTTCCACAGTGAAGTCCTTCTGGTCACGGGCTCATTCTTCTGGGGATTTTGTGTATTTAGGCATTTTTTACATTTCTTCACAATTTTCAATTCTGTTTTAAATTCCACGAGTGTGTGAATCCTCCCTATTGAACTGTAATATAGCTTTAAATCCCACGAGCAAGAGCAACCCTCCGTTTCTAATTGTAATCTCGTTTTAAATCTCACAAGCGTGTGCAATCCTCCAATAGAAATGCAGGAATGTGCTGCCACTCAGTTTAAAGTATTCAGAATGAATCAATGATAGATTCAAGTCAGGAAGGAGGTTCATTGCCTGACTGCGCTGGGAAAGGGATTTTTTGTTAGGTTTTAGGTTATTTTATTGTATTTTTTCACATGGAAAGGGATGAAGTCAACGTGAATTGAGTAACCATGTCCAGTGTATTTCTGGTGTTTATTGGGTATACACTGATTTCATTGTTTTGTTTCAGTGCTGTTTTATCTGTGTTTATCGATTAAAAACGGAAATCAGAAGCCCTAAATATCCATTAAAGAGAAAGCTGCTTCAGTTTCCTCGGTGCTTAACAAAACAAACATGTAACACATGCTAGATCAGCCATCATTCACTGTTACTAGTATGAAACAGTACCATCTAGTGGACAGCTACTGTGGATCAAGTGTCCTTCTTTATTGCTGGCAGCTGTGCACTAGATGGTGCTGTATCTTACTACTATACACACATGTTGTCTGATATAGCCTGTGTTACAGATGTCTATGGCATGCAACTAGACCTGAAGAGGTCAAACAAGAAAAAAGAAAATATATTTAAACTAAATTGATTCTGTCAGTTTCAATAGCATACTTAAAGAGGCCTGTGATGGGTGTGACAGGATATCACTCAATGCCCCATCACAAATGTCACTGTGTCACTGTGTTTCTACACAGAAGCAGCTGGGAGAGACACAGACAGAAATACAACAGAGAATCCAGGAGAGACTGAAAGAAATTGAAGAGCTGAAACAGGCTGTGGAGACACTGAAAGTGGGTATTGACAAGAGGGGTTTATTATTATTATTATTATTATTATTATTATTATTATTATTATTATTAACAGATGGACTGGAACACATCTACAGAAGTTTACTGTCTATGCCTGATGTGTTTTTGATATCAATACTAACCATGTCTCCTGTACTGTGTTCTTTCACTCAGAGATCTGCATGCATAGAAATAAAGGAAAGTGAGAAGATCTTTACTGAGCTGATCCGATCCATTAAGAAGATCCACACTGAGGTTATAGAGCTGATTGGAGCTAACGAGAAGGCTGCAGTGAATCAGGCTGAAAGACACATGAAGAAACTGGAGCAGGAGATTGCTGAGCTAAGGAGGAGAAACACTGAGCTGAAACAGCTTTCAAAAACAGAGGATCACATCCATTTTCTACAGGTAACATCACTGCTTGTTAGAAAATCTCAAGTCCATAACTGGGAAAGTTTCAGAACAGACTTCTCCAACTGAATGAATCCTTGCTTTTCCACAGGAATGTTTTGGACCCCATTCTGTTTCAGTGAAAACTCCTTTTCTCCACTTTCCTGTTGTAGAATTTCCAGTCTCTCTGTGCCCCTCCTGAAGCTGGAGACTTACCCAGCGTTACTTTCAATACAGGCATCTTTTTTGAGGCTGTGAGGAAAGCTGTATCTGAACTTAAAGACCATATTGAGGACTTCTGCAAGGGGGAATTAGTCAAAATAACCACAACAGGTTGGTGTGAAATAGATTCCTTTGGTAGAGATTTCTCAAAAAAAACCATGGCTTGAGGAGGGACAGGACTTGTAAGACATTAATAAAGACCTCTTGCAGATTGTTGGCTATATGAATATTGCAGATGTTTTATTTCAAATAATTTCCCAGGTTGAAACGCCCCACCTCATTTACAGTGACATCCTGAGTGATGAGAGCAGGAAGGAAGAGTTTCTAAAGACATTACATGAGAAAACAACACAATAGCATTCAAACAGAGACAGAGGGATTCAAACATTAAACAACACATTCATTCCATATAGGATGCTAACTTATAGTCCTGCACTTTCTCATCAAAGATTTATAGGAATTGGAGGTCATGTTTGTATTCCAAATCCTCTACAGTAAAGTCTTTGGTTTTAAACAGTTTTCTCTATTTTATTTAGTGAATGAAACAGCAGTTTATACCCTGAGGTCTAGGAGCAGTGACAGACGTTTAAAAGGTAAGGCTTGGGGCTCCCGAGTGGCGCATCCAGTAAAGGCGCTCCTCGCAGGATGTGCCCTATAGCCTGGAGATCGCAGGTTCGAATCCAGGCTATGTCACAGCTGACCGTGACCGAGAGTTCCTAGGGGGCGGCGCACAATTGGCTGAGCGCTGCCCGGGTAGGGAGGGCTTAGGTCGGCAGGGGAATCCACGGCTCACCGCGCATCAGCAACTCCTGTGGCCGATAGGGCGCCTGTGGCTCTGCAGCGGAGCCGCCAGATCTGTGTTGTCCTCCGGCACTATAGGTCTGGTAGCATTGCTGTGGATCTGCAGTGCGAAAAATGACGGCTTGGAAGGAGCACGTTTCGGAGGACGCGTGTTTCAGCCTCCGTTTCCTGAGTCGGCGGGGGGGTTGCGAGCGGTGAGCCGGGGATACAGATAATAATTGGGCATGCTAAATTGGGGTGAAAACCGGGGTAAAAATAATTGGCGACGACTAAATTTATAAAAAATAAATAAATAAATAAATGAATAAATAAATAAATAAAAGGTAAGGCTTTTCTTCCAGTATAACATTTAATCCCAGAGAAATTCTCCCATTTTGGAAGGACCTAACACCTCAGTAAAAGAGTGGCTGGAGATGTATTAGATTAGTTCTTGTGTGAAAGATTCCTGATGAGGGTGGAGTTAACTGAGTCAGTTGCTACACTGATAAACTGAACAGATGCACTTTGTATTTAAAGATTAAGAGCATGGCAGATTGCTGTTTGGAGTCTTGTGTGTGTTGTGTATTAATCCACATGTTTCAATTCTATTTCTCTCTCTTTTTTCTGCCCAGTGAATGAAGTTGCAGTTTACAGTCTGCAGGCTCCAGAGCCAAGGAACAGAGCTGAGTTTTTAAAATGTAAGTCTGTTTTCACTGAAACATGTGATTGAAAGATGTGTCACTCCATTGTGAGAAGAGCTAACACTACAGAACAGGGAGGGGTGGAGCTTGAGGGCAGCAATTATTATTATTTATTAGTAATTGTGAAGCCATTAATCTACACTCCTCTCCAACAAGTATTGGTTCAGATGAATACATGCAGAATGACTGGGGGAGGGGCATTTGTTGCCTGTTTTTCCACTCAGACCTTTCTCTCCCTAAATATCTTGGTATCCCTGAATAGATAATCATCCCATCTTTTAATACATGTACAATGCATGTGAAACCAGTTGTGGGGTAAAATGAACAGCTATCCCTCCCAGTCATCCTGTGCTGGTAGTAAATGTATATTGCAGTATCACTGCACTTGTGGGATGGATTGCTCATTAAAATATTAGACAGATATTTGAAGAGTGGATGATATTCTATTGAAGATATTTAGTAAGCAAGGGGTCTGAGTGGGTAAAATGGCAACACATACCCTGTAGGAACATTAAGTGAACTGTAATTGTATGCAGAGCTGCATTTGATTAGTTCCAATTGAAGAAGTTTGATAAGATTGAGGAATTATAATGAACAAAACAATCACACAGCAAGAGGGCTTAATAGCAGCAGTTTATTGAAGACAGAAAAATAAAAAGAGAGAACCTATCCAAAGTCAGAAATAAATCTCAGATAAGAATTATAGATCAAATCTATTGATTATCAATCTTAAACATCACAGTCTAAATATACTTGTCTATAAAAAAGCAGGGAGGAGGGAGCTTGGAGCAGGGAGGAGGGAGCATAGAGGAGGAGGAGGAAGCAGGGAGGAAGAAGCAGGGAGGAGCGAGCATGCAGGAGGGAGCAGGGAGGAGGGAGGAGACAGGAGGTAGCAGGGAGGAGAGAGGAGGGAGCAGGGAGGAGGAAGCATAAATGAGGGAGCATAGAGAATGGAGCAGGGAAAAGGGAGGAGAGAGGATGCAGCAGGGTGCATGCAGGAGAGAGGATGGAGCATAAAGAAGAGAACAGGGAGGAGGAAGGAGGGAGCCTAAAGGAGGGAGCAGGGAAGAGGGAGCATAGAGGAAGTAGGGAACAGGAAGAAAGGTGCATGGAGGAGGGAGTAGGGAGGAGTGAGCATATAGGAGGGAGCATACAGAAGGGAGAAGGGAGCAGGGAGGAGGGAGCAGGGTGGAAGGAGGATTGAGTAGGAGCATACAGGAGGGAGCATGGAGGAGGGAGCATAAAGGGAAAAGGGAGGAGGGAGAATACAGGAGGGAGCAAGGAGTAGGGAGCATACAGGAGGAAGGAGGGAACAGGGAGCATACAGGAGGGAGGAGGGACCAGGAAGTAGGGAGCATACAGGAGGATTCAGGGTGGATAGAGGACGGAGTAGGGAGCATACAGGAGGGAGCATGGAGGAAGCAGCATAAAGGAGAGAGGAGAGAGGATGGAGGAGGGAAGAGGGAGCATAAAGGAGGAGGTAGGAAGCATACAGGAGGGAGCAGGGAGGAGGGAACAGGAAGGACAGAAGAGGGAGCAAAGAGGAGGGACCATAGAGCAGGGACTATAGAGGGAGGAGGAAGCAGGGAGGATAGATCAGGGAGGAGAGATCAGGGAGAAGGAGAGGAGGGATGAGGTAGCATAGAAGAGGGATGAGGGAGCATAGAGGAGGGTGCAAGGACTGGTGAAGCAGGGAGGAGGGAGTGATTTGAGGATGCAGCAGACAATGACTGTTGATTTTCTCAGTGATTTCACTTTTCTAACCGTCTCTCCTCTACCCGTCCTCTTCTCTTCAATCAGATTCCTGTCAGCTCACACTGGACCCCAACACAGCGCATATAAACCTCTGTCTGTCTGAAGGGAACAGAAAGGTGACACGGAGTGGACAGATTCAGAGATATCCCGATCACCAAGAGAGATTTGATTGCTGGGCCCAAGTACTTTGCAGAGAGGGTTTGTCTGGGACTCGCTGTTACTGGGAGATTGAGTGCAGTGGGGGTGTGGCTGATATAGGAGTCACATATAAAGGAATCAGCAGGAAAGAAGAGGATCATTCCTGTCTCCTTGGATACAGTAACAAGTCCTGGAGTTTGCACTGCTCTGATTCCAGTTACACTGTCCGGCACAATAACAAGAAAACTGGAATAACTGGCCCCCGCTACCCCAGAATAGGAGTGTATCTGGACTTTAATGCCGGCACGCTGTCCTTTTATGGCGTCTCTGACACAATGACCCTCCTGCACAGATTCCAAACCACATTCACTGAGCCGCTCTATCCTGGGTTTAGGCTTTATTTTGATTCCTCTGTAACAATCTGCCAGCTGAACTAGACTGTTTTGTGTTGTAAGATACCCTTTGTATTGAACTCCCTGTCTGTCCTCTCCACTCCTCGGGTGAAGGGAATGTTCAATCTGACACAACTTTGGATGAAAGTTAGGGGGTAAAACGGCGCCACCTGCAGAGCGAAACGAGGTGAATTATTTGTTTTTAGCAACGAAAGGATTTCATATGAAATAACTGTATTTAATTTATTTTTAAAGAATTGTTATGTATATATATATATATATATATATATATATATATATATATATATATATATATATATATATATTAAAAATGGCATCCAATATTCAGTGCTGTAACAGTTTTTAAAAAAGTGAACTTAAGTTTGTTTTATTGTGTGTGTGTTTTTCTTCTTGGATTTCCGTAAAATGTTTGTTCTGTTTATTTTTTCAGATTTTAGTAATGTGATTTAATAAAATAAATAATTTGATTAACTGACCTTTTCTTATTCATTAATACTCATAGGGAAGCATTGTAAAGCACAGAGAGGTCTGGTAAAGCATAGGGAAGCATTGTAAAGCACAGAGAGGTCTGGTAAAGCATAGGGAAGCATTGTAAAGCACAGAGAGGTCTGGTAAAGCACAGGGAAGCATTGTAAAGCACAGAGAGGTCTGGTAAAGCATAGGGAAGCATTGTAAAGCACAGAGGGGTCTGGTAAAGCATAGGGAAGCATTGTAAAGCACAGAGAGGTCTGGTAAAGCATAGGGAAGCATTGTAAAGCACAGAGAGGTCTGGTAAAGCATAGGGAAGCATTGTAAAGCACAGAGAGGTCTGGACTCTAACCCTGGGCTTGAGACTCAGCTCAGTGATTTGGATTCCTGAACAGCTTCTTAGTAAAGGTATTATTCAGCATGCCGCCGCACCGTGAACTAATAAGAAAAGACTTTCAGTACCTGGCAGGCTCTTGTGACATATCAGGAGGGTCATTCTCTTTACTCCTTCTTCTTCTCCTTGGAGTCGGGTCCATGCCTCTCTCTACTGAATCACTCGTTCCTCAGTTAGCTGGGTTTCTCCTCTGCAACACAATTGAAACAAGTCCGTTGTTAAAGAGTACAGCGCTTCAAATGTCATTTTTCTTTCTCTTTCTTTAGAGCGGCCCCTTATCTTTTCATGCTGTTTGAAATCTTCCCGACCGCTTCTTGTTATCACAGTTACTCAAATGCTGGGTTCGTTTTTGGAAACGTCTGTGTTGCTAATTGAGTGCCATGGGATCATTGTATTTTAAACAATTTTGTATCAATTAAGATTATGATTCATTTTGAATGAACTTTAAATATACAGGTTAATACTAACAGTTACAACAGCACCTAAAAGGAAAAAAAAAACAATGATCTTTTTGTATGTTTTGTCCAGTTGTTCTGCTTGGATTTTGGTGTCTGACCAAATTTATATTAGAGCTTGAGTTTCTCGCACTGTTCATGTCGTTAGGGTTACCCGATTTGCCCTGAAAAACTTAATAAGACGTTCTTTTTCTCCAAGTCACTGACGCAGTACCAAAATAACAGTATTGTGCAGCAAAGAAACAAGGACCAGGGGTCACAAATGGAGATTAGATAAAGGGGCATTCAGAACAGAAAATAGGAGGCACTTTTTTACACAGAGAAATGTGAGGGTCTGGAACCAACTCCCCAGTAATGTTGTTGAAGCTGACACCCTGGGATCCTTCAAGAAGCTGCTTGATGAGATTCTGGGATCAATAAGCTACTAACAACCAAACGAGCAAGATGGGCTGAATGGGGCCCCCTCTTGTTTGTAAACTTTCTTATGTTCTTATGTATTTAATACAATAATAGTTTTTCCAAATTATAGTGGAATAGTTGTATGCTTGTGTCTTAGAATATATCAGTTTACAAAAGCTGCCTTATTTTGCAGACTCCATGTTCACAAGTATGCGGAAGCCCCTTTGGCAGTCAGCATGCTCTGACATCATAAGTCACGTGACCGGAACCTGCGTGACGTCGAGTTATTTTGCTTAAACATCAATAATAACCGAACAACGAAGAAGAAGAAGCGAAAAGGACGGAAAATACAAAGAAAAAATGATGTAGCCTATCATTGTGATAAGCTGAAATACTGAAGTACCTTGACAAGATGTTTTGCCGGTACGCAGTTCCGGGCCGTACCGGCTGACTTTCAACTCTGATTATTAGTATTATATTTATGTGTGTTATTATTATTATTATTATTATGATGGATATAGTTTTATTATCCACAATCCTCAACAATACGAAGTATAAAATCGACTCGCACAAGCGCTCCTCTTCACTGTAGCTGAAGCGAGCTGCGGGTCACATGACACAGGAAGTAAATGTCTTCAAAGCAGTTCCTTGGGTTGGGCAGCAGCTGGTTCATGACGAGAGAGAAACACAGACCTGTTCAGAGTCATGCGAGTCACGAACGACTTTAAATAATCGTGTGTGTGTCTTTATCTCACCTCGCTCGACCCGCTGACAAGTCTTGACAGCCCGCTATTAATAATGAACCGGGGAAATGCTGAGGTTCCCATGCAGCTGTGGAGACATCTTTGTTTCCTCCTCCTTGAAGTCATCTCCGTGTCTGTATCTCCGAAATCACTCGTTCCGCAGTTAGCTGTGTTTCGACTGTGCAACACAACTGAAATCATTAACGAGGGGAGCACAGAGCACCCCGATATACTCACAGAACAGCCTCCATTCACAAAACCTATAGCAACGCGATCATTAACGAGGGGAGCACAGAGCACCCCGATATACTCACAGCTGAACAGCCTCCATTCACAAAACCTATAGCAACGCGATCATTAACGAGGGGAGCACAGAGCACCCCGATATACTCACAGCAGAACAGCCTCCATTCACAAAACCTATAGCAACGCGATCATTAACGAGGGGAGCACAGAGCACCCCGATATACTCACAGCAGAACAGTCTCCATTCACAAAACCTATAGCAACGCGATCATTAACGAGGGGAGCACAGAGCACCCCGATATACTCACAGCAGAACAGCCTCCATTCACAAAACCTATAGCAACGCGATCATTAACGAGGGGAGCACAGAGCACCCCGATATACTCACAGCAGAACAGCCTCCATTCACAAAACCTATAGCAACGCGATCATTAACGAGGGGAGCACAGAGCACCCCGATATACTCACAGCTGAACAGCCTCCATTCACAAAACCTATAGCAACGCGATCATTAACGAGGGGAGCACAGAGTACCCCGATATACTCACAGCAGAACAGCCTCCATTCACAAAACCTATAGCAACGCGATCATTAACGAGGGGAGCACAGAGCACCCCGATATACTCACAGCAGAACAGCCTCCATTCACAAAACCTATAGCAACGCGATCATTAACGAGGGGAGCACAGAGCACCCCGATATACTCACAGCAGAACAGCCTCCATTCACAAAACCTATAGCAACGCGATCATTAACGAGGGGAGCACAGAGCACCCCGATATACTCACAGCAGAACAGCCTCCATTCACAAAACCTATAGTAACGCGATCATTAACGAGGGGAGCACAGAGCACCCCGATATACTCACAGCAGAACAGCCTCCATTCAAAAAACCTATAGCAACGCGATCATTAACGAGGGGAGCACAGATTTGTAATTTCCAGTAAAATGTAATGTTTCTATATTCCAATCTGTGCCAAACGTCACTTTTAAAACCCGTGTATTATGAATGTAAAGCCTAGTCCGAATAAGTTGTTTTGTTTTTTCCTTTTATTACCTTCTTTTAAACTTTCTCTTTTTCATTAAGTGTCTTATGTAAAAAAATACTAAGACTTTAGTGTTGTCTACACCAAGTATAAGTTAACATAAGCATTTATAAAAACTTGGTTAAACCCCCTAGCCCCTGATTACATAAATAAAATATTAAACACTGATTTTTGTACATGTCTTATAAAAGACGTGCAATAAGCTTATAGGCATATATATATATATATATATATATATATATATATATATATATATATATATATATTTATATATATATATATATATATATATATATATATATTCCCATACTCCTATATAAAATCCACGCCCCCTCATTATATATTCATATTTTCATACATATAAGGTCAAAAGGTCCAAAGGATCATAAATCAGACTTTAGACATAAGCTATAGTAATATTACTACTAACGACATAGAACGTCTGTACAGCACTGAAACACTATGTTTAAAAAAACAACTGGACCGCTGAACCTCGTCTTCTTAATATAAGCAACTTTGTAACTTTGATACACGTGCCGCTGACTCGTTACTTTGTCTTCTCAATATGAAACACTTCACAATACATGTACATAAAACACTGAGGTACTTTCTAGAACATTATACGCTCCGAAAGAAAAATCAAAATCTCATTCCCAGTCTGACAGAGCCACCTCCTGGAGATATATAGAATAATCGCTAATTGCTTTCAATAGCTGTGTTTTTAACTTGGACTATAAACCAGGGGAGAGCGTGAAGCGTGAACGCAGCCCCCTCTCTCCTCTCCCCCCTCCCCTCCTCCCCTCCCCTCCCAGAAACGACACAGTCGAGATTCCCGCATGTGCGACATGTGAGCTGTTCCACAAAAGGGATGGATGTGTAGAAAAGCCGACACGTCTGCGTGAATGAAATTCAAAAATGTAAACAAATGTTTGCCCAATGTGTCTTTTGTACATTCTCTGCTTCAAATCAGAGGTGCCATCGAGTATAAAAAGGTGGGTGTGGGGCACAATGTTGGACGAATAGCTCTTTTGCATAAAGACCATTCAAATGTATTGTTTTATGCTGCAAAGCTCAAGGCTAGCTCTCCCTTCTAGTAACACGTATTACCATGCAGGAGCCTTGCTATTGGCCCGCGCATGTGCAGCCCAGAGCTGCTTAAGTGTTACTGTTTGTGACAAATGAGAGATCTGGAAATCACTCCCCAACCTGTCACTGCATGAATGATATTAACTTAATACTATGAAAGAGATAAACCAAGAGAGTCGTTCGCTTACGGCCATACCACCTTGAGAACGCCCGATCTCGTCTGATCTCGGAAGCTACGCAAGGTCGGGCCTGGTTAGTACTTGGATGGGAGACCGCCTGGGAATACCAGGTGCTGTAAGCTTTTCTTTCTGCAGCTTGACAGGGGGCGCTATTTCCCTTGTTATTTATGTTACTAACCTGGAAGCTGTAAAGATAAACATCGTTTTCATTTTTTGTTTTTTTATTGTCCCATCCCACACAGGAACAAATCTGATAGTTTAATATGTTGCACACACCATTCTTAATTCCTCAATTCGTGACGAAATGTGACCCAGAAAGTTAAAAACAGTACATCAAATAAAATAGAATAAAAAAGATGTACAGGGACACTGACATGCATACAGAGATATTATTATTATTATTATTATTATTATTATTATTATTATTATTATTATTATTATTATTAATAATAATAATAATAATAATAATAATAATAATACAGTATTGAACATGCCCCCTGCTGGAAGCTTCTGGGAGAGCTGTCAATTTGTTGTCCTGTGCGTGAGTGTAGTGCTGCTTGAAAACTCCCGCCCCTCGCTGGATTGAAACTGGACATTTACATAACCTGTGCAGGGAGGTGCTGTTTCCCTGTATTTTACTTCCTGGCTCACATTTCTTAAAGAGTAAGGGTTTCTGCATGGATCACGTGTGTTAGGTTTAATTTCGAGGTTTATGTTTTGTTTTATAGTTGTATTTAATGATCTTTTGGAATACTGAAGTTATTACAGTAATGATGCTGTGCACAACGGTAGGGGTAGCTGTGTGTGTGTGGTCCTGTTGGATGTGCCTAATCTTGTTCTGTCTAGGAAACAGACATGCTAATTAAGGGACAAACGAATAATACAGTACTAAGCTACATCTGTAAATCTTAACCAGTCTAATAAACAGATGTTTTCTGCTTATTATGCAAAGGCTGCCCTTCGAATCGGTGATGTCATGGGGCAAGTTCAGCATGGAAGAGGGGTTCTTGGTCTCAGTTCAGCTCCTCCTACATGGCACAAGGCAGCCTCAGCTCAACAGAGGAAGCTGGTGGTCAACGAGGTGCAAAAGCAGGAGGAGAGGATGAGGTGCGTAAAGGCCATTTCCCAGGTCAAGCAGGGAGAATGGATGAGATGGGAGAGTGTGGAATAACGCAAGATTGGCTGGCAAGACCTATGGACAATGGAACAGAGCAGGATCAGTTTCCTCATCAGGTCAACATATGATGTTCTCCCATCACCACAGAACCTAAATCTCTGGGTAGAAGAGGATCCCTAATGTCCTTTGTGTTCATCACCTGCAACATTAAGGCACATTTTGACAGGATGTAAGGTGACTGTTAGCCAAGGACTGTTTACTTGGCACCATGACCAGGTGCTGCGATGTTTGGCCTTAGCATTGGAAGACAAGCGTAACATGACCAATAAGTTGCCACCAGTTCCATCAAAACATTACACACAAAAGACAACATTCCTCCACCCAGGAGAGCAACCACCAAGAAAAGGTGTTAAAACCAAGCCTCGCCCAGGACAACTGGAAGCTGTTGGTCAACGGCTTATTTTTCCACCGACGGCTTAGTGCCTGCTCACTAGTGGGTACTAAACACTTTAGATTGTAAATCTTATAATGCGCACATTTCACTGAAAATGCCTCACAGATTGTCAAAAATTGAGAAAACCCCAAACTCAAGGGGGCGCTGCAAGAGAACCAAAATTTGCAGACCCTTATTAGACATATTTGGAATCTGACATCCAGATAAAAGAGATGTTCTTTGCTGAGCTTTCTAGACCATCCAGAACCCTCTCAGCAACCATACATAGATAGTGTTTTGAAGCCTAACAAAGCAGTCCGTATTTTCCAATCTTTTTTGGGACAACATTTGTATTACAGTATTGATCTTTCTGATATCTGGCACACGTATTCAGAGCATCACTCTGATGTCGGAACACTTTGAATGGTGTTTCTATGCCAAGGGGTTGCTGAATTAGGGTAAAGAAGGTAGGTTCTATGGGAGGGTCCTACAGCCAAACCACTGAAGCTACAGGTCAGAGATTCGGTTTGCACAATCTACTGTACACAAGGGTAGTCTGTACCAACTTCCAGCCTGTTAGACCTAAAGATGATAAATTAATAGCCCTTCAAATATGCTGAAAAGGTGTGTGGTCATTATTCTCAATGGAATTCGGCATCTGGTCGATAGGGTTAGCAAATATGACCCTCTGTCCTGTTTATTACATCACTAATAAATAAAAATATTTTAAGCGTGTAAACTGTTGTCCTGGAAACAATGCACAATAGCAGGACTAACTAATAATAACAAACCTGGGGGCTTCAAATGGATGTTTGAAACATGCAAGTCTCTGTTCATACAGGCAGCCCTCTCCCTGCAATCACTGCAAAATATTATTATTATTATTATTTATTTCTTAGCAAACGCCCTTATCCAGGGCAACTTACAGTCGTAAACAAAAATACATTTCAAGAATCACAGTACAAGTGATAATACAATTAAGAGCAAGATAAATACAGTGACTTTGGTTCAAGCAAGTACAAGTATGACAAAATACGATTCAATAATACAGCAGATAACAGTGTCAGTGATAATTACATCAGGATACGATTAAATACAAAACACTACAGATTAAATAACACTTGACAGATTACAGTACTCTAAAGTACAGGATTAAATGCAGTAAAATAGGGAGCAGATAAGAGCAAGTAAAGCGCATTTAAGGAAGAGTGATAAAGTGTCCAGAAGGAAAAGAGGAGTTTCTACAGGTGCTGTTCGAAGAGGTGAGTCTTAAGGAGGCGCCGGAAGGTGGTCAGGGACTGGGCAGTCCTGACATCTGTAGGAAGGTCATTCCACCACTGCGGAGCGAGGGTGGAGAAGGAGCGGGCTCTGGAGGCAGGGGAGCGTAAAGGAGGTAGAGCCAGTCTTCTAGTGCAGGCGGAGCGGAGAGGTCGAGTGGGGGTGTAGGGAGAGATGAGGGTGTGGAGGTAGCTGGGTGCAGTCTGGTCAATATTAGACTTGCATTGTTATGTCTACATGGTAACATAAACATACTGGTCTTGCGTGGGAACTCCCTTCTTCTTATTGTCGTTTCTGCCGAGTTACAAGTGCTGCTACATTTGTAAGCAATCGATGTAAAGTTTCCAGTTGGGTAGCTCTCGCAGGTGAGGTGTGCTTTTAAGGATCTGGCCGGGGATTTCCTCACTGGGACACTGGGGAGCTCATATTATTTATTTTCTTAGCAGACGCCCTTACCCAGGGCGACTTAGAGTTGTGATTGTATTTTGTAATTTGTGTTTTGTGACTGTATTTTTATTAATATGGTGTTTAAAATACAGGGATAATCACAAAATATACAGTTTTCTATATGCTTTCACATAAAATATATAATATATCTCATCATGATGGGATTATGAGCTTAATGTCATCAACAACATATAATGTTGTGTCAATCATTTATTTCCTCATTAATAACATAGTTTTGTGGGAGGTTGATTAATGCATTTCAGGGGCGTGAGCTGGGGTGAAGGATAGGGCAGAAGAGGCAGAAAGGAGCAGTTAATAGGATAGGAAGTGGTCACTGACTGAGGGCGGCGATGCCGACACATCCCAGGGGCAGAGGACCCAGCAACCAAAAACACATATCAGGGTTATGACTCGGGGAGCCGCCCCTCGAAAGGAGACGAGAGAGAGAGGTACCCAGCATCTGAGACTTCTGTAAGGGGCGCTCGTTAAACCAATTGGCCGAGACGTCACGCTGCCTGGGACCTGAAATAAGGACAAAGCAAAGAGGTTAGTATAGGCAGAATAGAACAGAGCCTCGAGTGAGGTAAGATAAGCGCAGGAGCTGCGACAGGACAGAGTTTGGCCGGGGGTCCGCTCTGACTCACATGGTGAGAACCCCCCTGAAGGTAAGGGAGGCGGATGTCTAGCCCTGAGGTCGGGGAAGTGAGACTCACTTACCCTCCAGAGACGACCGATGCGAAGGCATGTATGAAGGTGGAGGAGAGGAGGAGGAAAACGAAACACTAGACAGAAAAGGTGCAGGTGATCAGGGCTTAAATAGAAAATAGATACTAATTAACAGGAAAATTAGAAGATTAGAAGATTAGAAGCCCCCCCGCTCCACGCCCCCTGAACCACGCAGGCTAACATTTAAACACAATGACGTTAATTCAGCACTCTCCATACTGAAAGACGCTGTGATGCATTTCCTAATGCAGCCCGGTATTTCAGTAAGTCAAAACAATAACTACAAACGGGGGTAGCATACTTGAGACTAGTTTACAAAATGTTTTCACAGCTGTGCAACGGCATGTGTGCTGCTGATAGAAGATTTTTGGGTGCGTTCACGGGGATCATTCAGAGCAGATTATGACCTATTTAGCCAATGGGTGCGTTCACAGAGCTCATTCTTAAAAGATCATTGGTTAAACTGGTCAGAGTCTGCACAGAATCTGCGTTTAATGAACCCCGTGAACGCACCCTGTGTGTAACGGAAAAGCCCTTCCTGCTGGGGAAACAGGAAGTGTCCCAGAATCCCATTCTTTTGTAGTTGTTTTCATGAGTTATCAAACTAGCTGCTACACACAATACATTAATAAATAAATGATTGAAACACAATAAAGACGTTTGTAAGTTACTGCCATTGGTGTGTGTGTGTGTGTGTGTGTGCGCGCGCGCGCATAATGCTGAATAAAACGAAATGACCGGTGAATTAAACAGCTATCGGGGATTTTGTTTATTTGAATAGGCCTGCTTAAAGTAAGCATTTTACTGCAGACTCGATGGATAAAGTTTGCTGATTTATCGAAGAATTCTGTACAACCGAGGCATATCATCAACCGCTTTAATAAAATATACAACTAAATAACGAAATAAATAACCCAGCTGCGTACTCGACAGCGAAAACGGGATCAAGACACTGTACATAAACGTTTAAAGTACGAGAAACAATTACGCAATTACTTACAATGTGCGCCATCAAAAATAAAAATAAAGTTTCTAAAGAAGATGATTTCAGCAAGCTAAAACACCACACGAACACTTGTCATGTGACACTTTCTATATTGTCTTGCTAGCTTACAATGGGCTGCTGGTCCGCGGCGGTGCGGCACTGAGTGCTGGTTTAACATGTTACAGGTGTTACACACTGAGCGCTGGTTTAACATGTTACAGGTGTTATACACTGAGTGCTGGTTTAACATGTTACAGGTGTTATACACTGAGCGCTGGTTTAACATGTTACAGGTGTTATACACTGAGCGCTGGTTTAACATGTTACAGGTGTTACACACCAGCGCCAGTAGGCACTGAGCGCTTTTCACCTCCAGCGACAGTGTGTCACTGACGCTGGCATGCGTATCGGGTGCTTTTATATACAATTCTTATGTGATTATCTGTTGAATATGTATTTCAAATGTGATTTGCATGCCTTATCTCAAACACATACACATTTAAAATACGTTTTAATACAATCCTGACACAATGCATTGCACTCTAATACAATAAATCTGTGTAAATTTCCAGTAGGGTTTGTATACAGATTACATACATGTGCAGATAATTAAGTCCGTAAAGGTAATTACTTGGATGATGTCACCTGCTACACATGAGCCGAAAGGACATTCCCTGTGGTCTGAGGGGAATGGTGTACAATTTGATTGAAGTGGCAGACTTTAAAACGAATCGAAACTTAAAGTGCACAGTAAGGATGAAACTTACATTTCTGGGAAACGGCAGACTTTAAAACAAATCCATACTTAAAGTGCACAGTAATAATGAAACTTACATTTCTGGGAAACGGCAGACTTTAAAACGAATCCATACTTAAAGTGCACAGTAATAATGAAACTTACATTTCTGGGAAACGGCAGACTTTAAAACGAATCCATACTTAAAGTGCACAGTAAGGATGAAACTTACATTTCTGGGAAACGGCAGACTTTAAAACAAATCCATACTTAAAGTGCACAGTAAGGATGAAACTTACATTTCTGGGAAACGGCAGACTTTAAAACGAATCGAAACTTAAAGTGCACAGTAATAATGAAACTTAAGGAAGGTGCATTTCTAGATAATGGTTTAAATCAAATTAAACTTGCAGGGCCTGCATTGCACATTTAAAGTTACCCATCATTTACCAGCTCTCTTCATCTGAAACATGAGTTTATTTTTGCCCCACAGAAAATCTCATGCATAATATACTTGCATATCTGTGGAGCGCCCTTGCCCTACTGTTGCGCCCATTAAAGATCCTATTAGAACAGAAAAATATGAGACATTTTGGTAACAAGAATTAGCTTCCTTTGTCTCAGTTATTCCTGCCTTTCACTGCTGGAGGTCTGGGTTCCAATCAGGGGGCTAGGTGGCACAGACAGACAGACAGACAGACAGACAGACAGACAGCAGACAGACAGACAGAGAGAGAGAGAGTCATAGTCATACTGTACTGGAGTTGAAATAATGAAGAAGGTAACCGAATCCTGGTATAAAATAGCCATCCAATAGAAAGGCAGGTACAGTACATGCGCATAGACACACACAAGCACAAAAAAGAGATGCACATACAGAGACACGGGTGAGTGACACATTACCAAACACACGCACAGTTTACAGTAAAACAATGAATCCTATCATTTGCATTTATAGTTACAAAGAGTACGGTTGTCAGTTTTAGGTATCTATATATAAAACAAACATTTAGCAACAACATGTTACTACTAATTAGGCTACAATGTTCATAATAAAATAAAATATTAAATAAATCAGGCTTTATTTACATAGCTGAAATTATTGAAGCTTCTGACAGAAAATAAATAAATAAATAAATACATTAATAAACATGCGTTGTTGAAGTGCAGGTGATGGCATTCCTGTAGCTATGGTAACGGAGATGCTGGAGTGCACCATTGCACGTATTAACTGTACTCGTAAAAGAAAGCATATCTGTAATGCAGGCAGTGCAAGCGCGAATCTCATATTTAATAATTAACCGAACTGTAAATGTGTTCTCATCTGGGTTAATAATTGTGTTTAAATGATTGTAATGGTCTTTTTGATAAATGTTCTTACTCCAGTGTATTGCTTTACTGTAATTGGTCAACCTTTCAGCACAGTTCCAGTGTCAGTATTTATGACGCAACCTTGGCTGTTCCCTACAGTATATATAACACTACAGTAGCTCTGCAGAATAACAGCCAGACCTTCCAAGAGGAAGACTCGCATCAGAACTCCACTTTTAGAACAAAGAAGGACGCGTAAAGCGCAGACTAGTGGTTCAAGTGAGTAACTATTGAATCGTTTATTTCAAATGTATTTGCTTATTTTAAAAGATGCTACTACAATGTCTGTTCAGAAACACAAAACCCAGACATCAGAAAATAGTAGTCTAAATGACAAGTTTACTTCTTTTTACAGAATGGAAATTAAAATCAGTGATCGGGATTGGGGATTCGGAACCAATGATTTTTTTTTTTTCTTTACTGTACTGGTGGATCACGATGTAGAAGTTGTTTGCTTATTAATTTGCTTATTCATGTTGTTCGTTATCATAACCATGAATTTCATATGTACAATAACACATTTTACAAACGTACGTTTATTGTATTGTAATATACATTTGTATTTCTGTATAAACGTAGTATTATTATTAGAAAACGATTCGGTACAGTCAGCCAATCAGTTTCCAGTTCTAGCGAGCTCTAATACACAGTAGATGCCGCTGGATCGTCTCAGCACCAACTGTGAATCTAATTCAAAATCAACCCGCGCAAGTGCTGGCCTTTTGTTTTTGACTTGCTGTATTTTGGAGGCATTTTCGAGTGGTATTTAATGACAGATTGTATTCGTAGTTCAGACTCCATCGTACACGGACTGTTCAGTAATTGCTCCGTTTATTCCTCAGTCAATGTATACCCCGGTGAAGTTAGGTTGATATCGAATATTGTCTATTCGGGTGGGTATGCGATATTCACGCATTCACTATATTTTACTTAATTAACAATTACAACTCCTCATACAAACTCGCAAAATACTGCTATTCCACCCTATTCAAGATGTCATGCTAAGGAATAATTTAAGCCATGTCTTGTTGATTTGCATATGTTACACTGCATTTTATCCCTTTACAAGAGATTGCTGATGGACTTGATACGTTATACATTGCACCGGTTGGTGCTGTATCTGTTTAGGAATGCAGAATGTATCGGACCTTTTTTGGAAAAAAAATATTTTCAATTTAAGATTGTATGTTTTACTGGGAAAATAATTATATAGCAATGTGTTACAAGTTTTAACAGTTCTTTCAAAAAACCCAAATAAATTCCTAATTAAAATGATTTTGTCTGTTTCTTTTTTACTTCAACTTCAACTATTATTATTATTATTATTATTATTATTATTATTATTATTATTATTATTATTATTTTGTGAGGTTCATTAATGTGAGTAAGGTCTTCATGGGGTGCCTGGAGTCTTCTCTTCAGTATACAGGTTGCAGAACTGATTAAAGATGTCCTGGTGATAATTGCATCTTTGTGCATTATTTGTTATCTCAAAACTGTATTAATGACATATGCTGCGAATATGTTCTTAAGTAATGTAAAATAAACCTTTACTTCAGAAAAGGGGCTGCATAAGTCTTTATTAATGACCTATATGCTTCTAATAAGCTCTTAATTAATGACAATGAAACCTTCACTTCAGCATAGGGGCTGCAAAACTCTTTACTAGTGACCAACATCCTCCTAATAAAGCCCTTCATTGGAAACAAAGTCCAGCTCTGGGATAGAGTGATATCTATGCATGGTCCACTTTGTTTTGCTGTTTTATTACCAAGATAGTAATCATATACAAGCAGCTTGTAGGACCTAATATGGCCAATAACAGTCTTCACTTCAGTATAAGACATGCAGATCCTTTTTTAAAGTCCAGTAACCTGTTAGTAAGGCATGTTTGAGAATAAGCATAATAAGTACCTAACAAGCCCTTAATTGCAGGCTATACATGATGTATTATGTGCTAATTAGTCACAAATAAATACATAATAAATGCCTAATATGTAGTGCTTAAAATAAAGTGTTGCCACAATGTCTGCACAAAAGGAAACGGACCGTGTAAAAGCAATCGTGACAGTTAAGTGTTTGTTTGTTTTGTGAAACCTAACTGTCTGTGTTTGTCACTGATAGACGTATAACCCGATCTGGGAGCTGTCGCTACAGGCCAGCATCGAGCCTGGACTACACTGCACACTGGACACTGTAAAATACCTTGCACCTCACGGGCACTCAGCGCACACACTATCAGGAGAAGCGGCCGTGTCTGTGCTGTGTGTTTTGTGTGTTATTATTTCAGGACTGAACCCTGTGGCTTGACTGCTGACAATACCATTGTTGGGTAGAGTCAGCATTTAATATTTCACAGTCTCAAACCAAACCAAAGCAAAGCAAGAGGCCAGCAGTGTGGAGTAGTGGTCCGGGCTCTGGACTCTTGACTGAAGGGTTGTGGGTTCAATTCCAGGTGGGGGACACTGCTGATGTTGTATTATTATTTTGTGAGGTTCATTAATGTGAGTAAGATCTTCATGGCGTGCCTGGAGTCTTCTCTTCAGTATACAGGTTGCAGAACTGATTAAAGATGCCCTGGTGATAATTGCATCTTTGTGCATTATTTGTTATCTCAAAACTGTATTAATGACATATGCTGATAATATGTTCTTAAGTAATGTAAAATAAACCTTTACTTCAGAATAGGGGCTGCATAAGTCTTTATTAATGACCTATATATATATATATATATATATATATATATATATATATATATATATATATATATATATATACAGTACTGTGCAAAAGTTTTAGGCAGGTGTGAAAAAAATGCTGTAAAGTAAGAATGCTTTCAAAAATAGACATGTTAATAGTTTATATTTATCAATTAACAAAATGCAAAGTGAGTGAACAGAAGAAAAATCTACATCAAATCAATATTTGGTGTGACCACCCTTTGCCTTCAAAACAGCATCAATTCTTCTAGGTACACTTGCACACAGTTTTTGAAGGAACTCGGCAGGTAGGTTGGCCCAAATATCTTGGAGAACTAACCACAGTTCTTCTGTGGATTTAGGCCGCCTCAGTTGCTTCTCTCTCTTCATGTAATCCCAGACAGACTCGATGATGTTGAGATCAGGGCTCTGTGGGGGCCATACCATCACTTCCAGGACTCCTTGGTCTTCTTTACGCTGAAGATAGTTCTTAATGACTTTCGCTGTATGTTTGGGGTCGTTGTCATGCTGCAGAATAAATTTGGGGCCAATCAGATGCCTCCCTGATGGTATTGCATGATGGATAAGTATCTGCCTGTACTTCTCAGCATTGAGGAGACCATTAATTCTGACCAAATGCCCAACTCCATTTGCAGAAATGCAGCCCCAAACTTGCAAGGAACCTCCACCGTGCTTCACTGTTGCCTGCAGACACTCATTCGTGTACCGCTCTCCAGCCCTTCGGCGAACAAACTGCCTTCTGCTACAGCCAAATATTTCAAATTCTGACTCATCAGTCCAGAGCACCTGCTGCCATTTTTCTGCACCCCAGTTCTTGTGTTTTCGTGCATAGTTGAGTCGCTTGGCCTTGTTTCCACGTCGGAGGTATGGCTTTTTGGCCGCAAGTCTTTCATGAAGGCCACTTCTGACCAGACTTCTCCGGACAGTAGATGGGTGTACCAGGGTCCCACTGTTTTCTGCCAATTCTGAGCTGATGGCACTGCTGGACATCTTCCGATTGCGAAGGGAAGTAAGCATGATGTGTCTTTCATCTGCTGCAGTAAGTTTCCTTGGCCGACCACTGCGTCTACGGTCCTCAACGTTGCCCGTTTCTTTGTGCTTCTTCAAAAGAGCTTGGACAGCACATCTGGAAACCCCTGTCTGCCTTGAAATTTTCTGCCTGGGAGAGACCTTGCTGATGCAGTATAAATACCTTGTGTCTTGTTGCTGTGCTCAGTCTTGCCATGGTGTATGACTTTTGACAGTAAACTGTCTTCAGCAACCTCACCTTGTTAGCTGAGTTTGGCTGTTCCTCACCCAGTTTTATTCCTCCTACACAACTGTTTCTGTTTCAGTTAATGATTGTGTTTCAACCTACATATTGAATTGATGATCATTAGCACCTGTTTGGCATAATTGTTTAATCATACACCTGACTATATGCCTACAAAATCCCTGACTTTGTGCAAGTGTACCTAGAAGAATTGATGCTGTTTTGAAGGCAAAGGGTGGTCACACCAAATATGGATTTGATTTAGATTTTTCTTCTGTTCACTCACTTTGCATTTAGTTAATTGATAAATTTAATCTATTAACATGTCTATTTTTGAAAGCATTCTTACTTTACAGCATTTTTTCACACCTGCCTAAAACTTTTGCACAGTACTGTATATATATATATATAATTGCACAGTACCAGTCAAAGATTTGAGTACACTTGCTGGAAACTAGGTTTTTTTCATAATTGACAATGTTTTACGTTGTATATGTTTCTGTAAATATTTGAAAATGAAAACACATGTTACAATATACAAAACATAAGGAGTATCAAAGCAATGTTCAAGAAAATTGAAAATTGTCTCTAAATCTTGGATTCCTCAAAATAGCCACCCTTTGCCTTAATAACAGCCTCACAAACACGAGGCATTCGGTTAACAAGTTTCAGCAGGAAATCACCCGACATGTCTTCCCAGCTCTTCTGCAGCAATTCCCAGAGATGTAGGGCACTTGTGGGTAGCTTTGCTTTGACTCTTCTGTCCAGTTTGTCCCATACAAGTTCTATGGGATTGAGGTCTGGAGACTGGGCAGGCCAGGTCATTAGATTGAGTTGTCCTTCACTTTCCTTCTTCGCCAGATAGTTCTTGCACAACTTTGAGGTGTGTTTCGGGTCATTGTCTTGCTGAAGAATGAAGGACTGCCCAACTAGCCATAATCCTGATGGAATGGCATGCCTCTGAAGTATGCTATGATAGCCATGCTGGTTGAGCTTGCCATGGACTTGGTAAAGATCACCAGCAAAGCAACCCCAGACCACGACACTGCCTCCTCCATGCCTGACAGTGGGAACCACACATGCAGAACTCATGCGCTCACCCTCTCTGCATCTTACAAATACTCTGCAGTTGGACCCAAATATATCAAGTTTTGACTCATCGGTCCATAAGACCGACTTCCACTCCTCAAACGTCCAGTTTCTGTGTTTTTTGGCCCAGGCAAGTCTCTTCCTCATATTCTGCACTCTTAACAATGGTTTCTTTGCAGCAATTCTTCCAGTTAGGCCAGCTTCACGCAATCTCCTCTGAACAGTTGATGTTGAAACATCTTTACTTCTAGTAGCATTTAGCTGAGCTTGTATTTCAGGGGCAGTTAATCGCCGGTTTCACGGACTTGTGACTCGAAAGAACTTGTTCTCTGATTCTGAGGTCACCCTTGGCCTGCCTGACCTTGTTCGGTCCTCATGAGTGCCAGTTTCTTCAAATCGTTTGATGGTCTTGGCCACAGCAGTTACAGACACTTGCAAAGTTCTTGCGATTTGTCTTAAAGATTGACCTTCATTTCTTAAAGTAATTACAGACTGTCTTTTTTCTTTGCTTAACTGAGCGTATTTTGCCATTTTCTGGTCCCTTACATTCAGGAATGACAAACTTGTGCCTATGCTACCTATATTTATAGTAATCATGGACCCTCACCTGTTAACAATAATTGGTGACAAAAGGTTAATTGGGTAACATGCTAGTTAACTCGGAGAACATCTAAAGCCCGCTGCACACAGCCCGACTCAAGCCATCCCAACTCATCTCATCTGAGTTTGCACAGATTCTGCGATCAGTTGTGCTCAGTTTTGGTTTGATGTCACAATTGAGTTTTTCCAGACTGGGTGTCGCACACTGCTAAGACTGAATTAGACGGACCACAACTAGATCCTGATGATTACTATGTATGCAGATTTAATTAATACTGCCCTGTACACTCGGAGCAATTCAAGACTAATGTATGTTTACCTGTGGAACTAAAGCTGTCAATATTCCACCATCTTGTATGACAAGTTACATGACAAGCTACGTCACTTAAACCTGCTTCACCATTGGTTGACACCCTTATGACTAATCGGTTTCAGTCAGTCTTGGTCGGCAACTGCTGCACACAGACAGACTGATCACATCTGAACGAAACTGCATCTGAAAAAGATTCAACATGTTCAATCTTCAAATCTGAAGACATCCCGACTGCAATCTGCATAATCTTGATTTTAAGGCACGCACACTGCTACGATTCATCCAGACTCTGTACGGCCAGTTGAGATGAGATGAGTCGGGACGGCTTGAGTCGGACTGTGTGCGGCGGGCTTAACAAAGACACTTTTATACTTAGGCCAGTGTGGTCCAGTGGTTAAAGAACAGGGCTTATAACCAGGAGGTCCCTGGTTCAAATCCCACCTCCACCACTGACTCATTGTGTGACCCTGAGCAAGTCACTTAACCTCCTTGTGCTCCGTCTTTCGGGTGAGACGTAATTGTAAGTGACTCTGTAGCTGATGCATAGTTCACACACCCTAGTCTCTGTAAGTCGCCTTGGATAAAGGCGTCTGCTAAATAAACTAATAATAATAATAAATAATAACACTGTGTTATACACATTTCAGACTTTTAACTGACTTGGGCTTCAGACTGAAATCTCCTTGCTTTGGGTGACCATTTCATTGAAATTGACAAGATTTACATTTTCATTTAAAAATTAAATTTTTGAATGCAATTCACTTATGATTATCAGCTTATATAAGTACACGTATCATATAATGAAATATTAAGTGTTTATAGACAAGTTTATACAGTTAAAAGCATAGATAATCATGAAAAACCTGGTTTCAAGCAGGTGTACTCAAACTTTTGACTGGTACTGTATGTATGTGTGTATATATATATATATATATATATATATATATTTGTAAAAGTTGAATAGCTTCCCGCAATATCTCAGTCTTCTAAACACCCACAGGTAGATTGGAATCTCTACATGACACGCAATTGGATACAAATGTCACCTGACCCTCCCCCGACTTTCAATGCACATTCCACAGTACTAGCACTGCCTTAGGGAATGAAACCTGAAACTCTAGACTGAGAAACCGATCATAGAATAGAATGGGAATATGGACGTACGCAGGTACAGCATGGTACTGTAAGTGGGTTTTCAATTGACGTACGTGCGTACAACATGGTGTTGAAGTGGTTAAATCATCCATTTCTGAAGAATGCAAGTTTTTGATCAATTTAGCAGCTTCATGTGTTCAATGAAATCAGGAGTGGTCAGCTCTGGTCCAGGAGAGCTGCAGGGTGTTCAGGTTTTTGTTCCATGTTATCTCTAAATTACTTAAATGAACAAATGAGCTGCTTAACTAGTCAAAATGAAATTGTTCCAAGTCTTTAGAAATTGATTATTTAAGGGTTACCTATAAAACAAGGGATGGCCACCCCGGTTTAGCTGAAGCAGCGCCCCCCACTGGTCAGGGGCCTTTATGATTCCAGGCAGAGACTTTCTTCCTCGCCTCCAGGATTCAGTAACTTCGTAACTCTGAGTTAAGAGGCGACTCGCTTGAGAGTGTGAAAGGAGCTTTATTTACCTGTTTTATGGATTGCACTAATATTTTGACAATAACCTCTTTATGCACATGAACTAATGATCCATGAAGCTGGCAATTTGTGAACAGGGTTCGGGTCAATTCCTTTTTTTCAATCTCAATTCCTTTTTAAAATCAATTCCCATTCCCTTTTAATCAATTCCAACACATCATTGATCACAATTGTAATTAGCAGTATTCTGTTAAAATGAGCTTCTCACAGTGGAAACAAATTACACTGAATTCACTCCTGTTTGTTAGTCAATAAAATTGACTTCAGATGAAAGCAGTTGAACAATCAGAACAATTATTATAAAGTCTCTACAATATCAATTCCAATTCCTTTTGAAGGAATTGCTTTTAAAAAGGAATTGCCTCAACCCTGGTTGTGTATTGCCTGTATAGTAAACTCAACCCTGGTTGTGTATTGCCTGTATAATAAACTCAGTGTCTCTAGTAAACCTTCAATAAGGTTTCCTGTAGACCCCATCTCCGATCACTTCTGAATAACCTTTTAATCAATTCCAATTCCTTTTAAGACGTAGATCTGTTTGATAAGATGTATGTATGTTTACTCAATGAACCCTGGTTGTGAATGTGTGCCACAATGTTGAACGAAACAAACAAACATCAACCAATGTTAGAATGAGTTTGCAAACTTTTTAATTTATTTATTTGTTTGTTAATAAAGAAATTAGTGAGAAAGGAACCCTTTTTTTCTTTTATCTTAGCAAAGAAAAGGTTTAAAGAGGAAATGAAGAAACAGCCAGAGCCTCGACGAAGACGAAGACACAGTAATGAGGATGAGCGTCCTGACCGTGAGTGAAGAGTAGAATGCTGGCTCCCGAGTGGCGCATCCAGTAAAAGCGCTCCGTGTGGAGTGCAGGATGTGCTCTATAGCCTGGACGTCGCCGGTTTGAGTCCAGGCTATTCCACTGCCGGCTGTGGATGGGAGCTCCCAGGGGGCGGCGCTCAATTGGCCGGGTGTCGCCGTGGGGGTGGGCTTTAGGTCAGCCAGGGTGTCCTCGGCTCACCGCACACCAGCGACCCCTGTGGTCTGGACTGTAGCTCTGAGGTGGCTGCATGTTGAGTCCGCAGCACGTAAAGAAGCGGTCAGCTGATGGCAGACGCTTTGGAGGTCAGCGTGTGTTCGTCTTCGCCCTCCCGAGTCGGCGCAGGGGTCGTAGCGGTGAGCTGAGCCTGAAAATAATTGGACATACCAATTGGGAGAAAATAATAAAAATAATTGGCAACGACTAAATTTATAAAAATTAAAACAAATTTTTTTAAAAAATTAGTAGTATGCAGAGGATACATCGTGGAGGATCACAGAGTACAGAACAGGGTTGCTATTCCATGAATGAGGATACAGACAACATGTTTATGGATATCCTCATCAGTGAAATAGCCACAGCACTGTGTGAAAGTTCATGCAGTATTCTGTTTATATAACTGGCATATACAGCATCCTGTGTGGAAAAGAAAGCATGTTTCAACCTGTACTGTATTTAACAGCTGAATCCAGAACATGTCCTCAGATTGCCAAGTAAAGTTATTTGATGCTGAACTCTATACATTGTTGTGAAGAGTTCAAACATCCAGTAACCTTTTCTTATTAATATTCATTTTCATTATAGGTGTAACTCTAATGTCACGATTTGATACGCATCACGATATGCAGGTCAGGATACGATATGAATCACAATGCATGCAATGGTCCTGATGGGCTACTTGTATGAAGCACAATAGGATCAAATGATCATTTAACAAGTGACTGTTTTATTAGAAGACAAATGAAATGAGACAGGGAGAGTATGTATCCATACCAACTATAAAACAAACTCTTCATTCAAGAACCACTCTGTGAACTACAGTGAGCTGAGCTGTGCTTTGGTCTTGAATCACGATGCACACGATACAGACCTCTATGATGATACGATATCTCATGTAAAGAAAGTGTCCTGATTCATCGATACATGATGAATTGTTACACACCTCGTTTAGATATACATTCTACTCTTAACTAGTTGAATGTATATAAACATGAATCATTAGTTGTGAGTGATTTAAACATTTCCTTTTTTGTGTAGTGTCTGGATGTGAAGTGAGTGCAGAAGAGGAAACAGGAGAGACAGAGGAACAAGAACCAGGTGAGTACATTGTTATATTTTCTTTATATTTTTCTCTTGTTTATGCCAGGGATGCACATTGGTCAAAATCACAATTTACACCCACAATAGGTATGCGGTTGTTGTTTTAAAATAAGTCATGTTTTAATGTCCACGTAGGCTCAAGCAAGGCTGTATTGTTTATGGGATGGGACTTGCAGCATCACATCCACATAGCTGAAGCTTGTCCTTTCATATTCAATTCCACAGACTTGCAGCTCATAATCTGTTTGAGATACAGAACACCATTTTCATATTTAACTATTTTGGAAACTCCTTAGGCCAGATCTTAACAGTACCCGCTCTGTGACCTCATGTGGCTGCCATATGTGACCCAGGACAGCGAAATCAGTCACTTGGTCAAAAATTTCAAAAACTGTTTTATTGTGGCAATGGATTGGGCATATAATAAGCTTTAAAATAATACCAAACTTATTGATATATCTCAAATGTGGCCCGAGATATGACATTTTGAAATCAGCAAAGTCAGAAGACGCCATTTTGAGAAAATTAAGTTGAAACATGGGACACCTACTTTCCAGCTATTTCCTTTTCCATTATGTTAGAATTCTGACACATACACCAAATGTTCACCAATAACTCCTCATACCTTTCTGCAAAATATGACAAAGAAATTATATGATACAAATATTTATTTTTCATTTATTTAAACATAGAAAAATTCATTTTTTTTTACAATTCATAGCGTTTTGTTTTTTTTTAAACAAAAATGTAAATGCTTTTAAATTAAAAGTGCTGAACTATTTACATTTACATTTACTATTTACATTTCACTTGGTATTTGCATATTCTGAAATACATATCTTGGACTACCTTACCTCAGTTAACATTAGCTAGTCCAGGATTAGAGCTAATCGGTATGTGAAACCAGCCATTTAAGAGTTAAAAATCATTAAAAAGCTCTGATTAGGCAAATTAATTATTGCAGCATGTGTCAGCAGCCTGACATCTGTTGCTTGCCTGCCTCCTGACTTCTTGTACCGAGGTACCAAACCAAATTGTTTGTAATGCTTCAGCAGTGCTGTCAGATTATCCTGGCTGATGCTGAAAAAAGATTAATACAAATCATTTTCATAGTAATTTCTACTGAAGAAAGCGTTCAGTAATTTAAATTCAGAATTTTTTTCAGAAAGTTTCAATGGCAAAGTGCTTACCAGTGTAGAAACTTAAACGCTTCTCTGCAAACACGACGGCCCTGTATGTAGTAGGTTGTTCTTTGGTGTTTTCTAGGCATCTGTTCTTTTCTTTTTGAGTTTGTAGTTAGCTTGTCATTGCTGATAGTGGCGCTGATTTTTCCTAAGAGAATCAGATCCTTCTCGTAGTCTGGCAAAGAACCCATTGATGTCCTCAGGTCAAGTATATATTCGTCAAAAAATACCTTAACACAGGGTTTCCCGTCATTCAGTTTGCAGCTGTATTTAGACGACTTAATTTACACAGCTGGAATTGTGTATTTTTTGCAACTCGGTTCTAGTATTGTTATCAATAACAATGTCAGCGACATGATTCTCCATCACCACAGCTACTTCATCAATGACAGCCGCGTCGTCATCACTATCAGCACTGAAACGATCATCTTCGTTTATGCTGTCAACATTATCAGGGTCATCTACATCACCACTCTCACTGTCAGACTCAGACAAGCACGCACCATCACAAAAATATTCCGAAACCAGCTGTATCCACTGTCTGTCAGTCGCAGCAGATTCCATGTTGTTGGATCGTAAAATGTTAAGAGAATTTGCAACATCCTGTTCTTTTGATTAAGACATAATTCGCCTGTGATTTTTTATATTTTTTTAATTTTTTTTTTAATTTTTTTTTTTTGCCGGGGTTTAATATCACAAGTTCTCTGCGTTAACAACCACAGCAATGCCGCTGCCCCAGAAGTCAAAGCGCGTGGAGGCATTCAGCCAATCGGTGGATACTACAAGAAGCCAAATGACGTCACGCATAGCAACAAGCAGAACTGTTTACACTGCAACCACTTCTTAAAACCGTTTTCATTGGCTAAATAAGATGTCCGTCTATTAGTGACTGTGATAGAGAGAGAAAGGATCGATGCTGTAAATCTCCCTCCCGATTAGAAAGGGCGCTGTGCAAGGGGGAAGGTAAGCTGCCTCCTAGATGTGCCTCGGTGGTAGGTGGAAACCGGAATGTGACCATATTAGGAGGGGCGCGTAGCTGCAAGTACTCCGGACGATTCCAGTGCAGTCAGCTGCGGGGCAGCCCTCTATTGGAGAAACCAGGCGACGCGTTGATTGCAGGGAGGAGTTTTCTGGGTACAAAGGGGAAGCAGCTACGTCAGTATCTCCCCTTGCGCTGAGACAATAATTGACCGGCCGGAGCTGGTGTTTGTGTGTTTTCGTAGAGGAGCAGGAGGACGGGAGGCTGTCGCTACCAAGCCAGCACTAACCCCAGAGCACTCCCCTCATCGCACAGCACAACACAGCACAGCGCACGCACCACAGCCCCCTTTGGAGAGAGCACAGTTTCGTGCACGGAGGATTGTGGTTAAGGAGTGTCTTTTTATTTGTTATTTTTGTTTTGTTTTGCCCGGATTACCATCGCAGGTATCAGGGGGTATTATTTTCCTGTCTGGTTTATTTTTGTGGATATTTCTGTTCTTGTGTGGATTATTAAATTACTTATTTTGGGAGAATACGTTTGGACATTTGCAGTCTTTTGCACCACATCATTCATCCTGTCACAATGACCTACACAGCGGGAAAGAGGGAAACTACTGCTTTCAAAAGATACCCGGATGATGTGTATGCGTGGAAGGACTCTGTTGCTGTGATTCCGTGAATTGTACGGATTTTAGTCTTTGTTTCAGCTACTTTTGACAATCTATAGGTCGCTGTTGTTACCGAACTGTCTATTTACAGTATAGTAGAGACATTATTTCACAAAATAAACTTGATAAAACGATAGTTTGGACTGTTAAGTACACAAAAACGTGTAAAACCCAAAATCGATAATTCATGACTTCACTCAGTAATCTGGCCGCTGTGTAAAATCTACATATGCGACTTCCGACTGATTTTGCTGTCCCGGGTCACATATATGGTCCATATGACTTTGTGGTTTCCAGATGACACTTAACAAATGATCTTCATATTCAGAACACAGCTGTATTCTGTGATCCTCTCATTCAAGTTTGATCACGGGTATCGCACAAGAAACATGAGCCCTTTGTGTCTGTTATGTAACAAAGTTGCCATCGTCTCAGGGTGAAAGACTCAAACCTGAGAGACCATCTGAGGTACTGACTTCATATCTGCATTTGCATAACACTGCCTGCTCAATGTTTCAGTGCCCTTGACAGTCTAGCTCAGGGGTGGCCAACCCTGGTCCTGGAGAGCCACAGTCCAGCAGGTTTTATAGGTAACCCTTAAATCAGCCATTTCTGAAGAATGCAAGTTTTTGATCAGTTTAGCAGCTTCATGTGTTCAATGAAATCAGGAGTGGTCAGCTCTGGACCAGGAGAGCTGTACGGTGTTCAGGTTTTAATTGAGATTATCTCTAAATTACTTAAATGACCTGCTTAACTAGTCAAAATGAAATTGTTCCAAGTCTTCAGAAATGTATGATTTTAGGGGTTAGCTGTAAAACTTGTGGCTCTTCAGGGATAAGTGCTGGCCACCCCCCAGTATAGCTGAAACAGCGCCCCCCACTGGTCAAGACCACCTGATTCCAGGCAGAGACTTCCTTCCTCATCTCCTGGATTCAGTAACTTAGTAACCCTGAGTTAAGAGGTGACAAGCTTGAGAGTGTGAAAGGAGCTTTATCTTCAGTCCTGGGTTACAGTGGTGAGGGGACATTCAAACTGGGCAATTCAGATCAGGGAAAAGAAACAGGAGTAAAGTTGATAAAGTATCAAAGTAAATAAATACAGTTTCAACAGGACACTCAGTACTGCATCTCCAGCCCCGCCCCACCCCTTGTTCACTGTATTTTTCACATACCTCTTCATAGTCGTGCGTACCGATAAATCATCTCCTGATCGCTCGTTTTATCACCAGACTCCTCGATCACGCGATCCGAGTCGTTATTTTATTACTGTAACATCTCAAAAAGCTCTGCAAATGTCTGTGATATTCTTTGAGCGCTGGATGCAGAAGCAGCTATCTTGTTTGTTTATGTCCGTGTTATCTCTGTGATGCCGGGGCGATGTGTATTCTTCAGATCCGCGCGTCCCTCTCTTTCATGGCTTCTCTGCTCAGCTTATTTGAATAACTTTAATTACAGATGTCCTGTTGAACACACACACACACAACACATAAATAAATAGTAGGTACGTGTTTTTCTTTTCGTGTTACTGTTTTACTTTGTGACGTGAATGGAGTCGTCGGGTGCCTTAATCACACAGGCTATTGACTTTACTGAAATAATGTACAGTACTAAGACTAGGGCCCTATAAAATCTGTGTGATGTATTTCTGATTTCCATTTTTACTGCAGCAGTGTGGAGTAGTGGTCAGGGCTCTGGACTCTTGACCAGAGGGTTGTGGGGTCACTCCCTGGGGGACACTGCTGCTGTACCCTTAAGTAAGGTACTTTACCTAGATTGCTCCAGTAAAAACCCAACTGTATAAATGGGTAATTGTTTGTAAAAATAATGTAATTGTATGTAAAAATACTGTGATATCTTGTAACAATTGTAAGTTGCCCTGGATAAGGGGGTCTGCTAAGAAATAAATAAATTTTTTTTAAAAATAGGTTTATTTAAATGAACTTATGCACACTGCAGGCAAGGCGAACAACACAAAACCGTAAACCTACAAGCTTCTGCTTTTTCCATTTGGTTTGAGTTCATGTTCATTGGATTAAGAGTATTGTTTTATTTAATTGTATTGAAAAATAGTATTGTTAACTTTAAAAACGGGTTGTATTTGTTTTTAGTGCAGTGTGGGGGCGCTCTGAAACAAACAGATAGGCAGGGAGCCGAGTGGTAAAAAAAAAAAAGAAACAACAGTTTCATAACTTCTCATTTTGAAATTGATCAATTCTATATCACTGCTATGCCCATGGATTCACTACCATAAATCCTCTCTGTGTGAACATTGGGATCTTATTGTTCAAAAGTGACAGTACTATAGTACTCTGTGTGAGGAGTGCTTTTTATGTTTTACAGACGTTAAGAAGAGTCTGCAACATTGTCTAATTGTTTACGTCCTTAAAAAGGATTCCATTTATTTTCCATAATTACATTTATTTAACACACTCGAACAGTGAATTATTTTCACTGATTCAACCCTTCTCGATGTTTATTCCTTACAGAATACCCCACCTCATTTCTAACCCAGCTACAGAAACTGTAAAGTATTGTATTTAAAACCGCTACGGTGACTGTTTGTTTGGCCTGAGTGAAGAGATACCAAAGAGAATATAATATCTTTGGAGATACACAACAATGCAGGAAGTTGGTCCATCCTTAATTTATGCAAGACGGCTTAAGAGTGATCACGTGGGAGAACAGGTCAGGTTTCCTTAAAGGTGAAAACATATAGAAAGGGAAACATGCACAAATAATTTAATAATATATTTTACTCTGTTTAAACGTATAATACAAATTTTAAACGAAAATATTTTTAATCCACATTTACCGTTTCAACGTTGAAACCTTTTAAAGCCCTACCCAACACCCGGGTCAGGTCCGATTTTGTTTACTCGGTAATACACAAACTGTCAATTACCATTATAGAGGCTCTCTTTGGTACTAAAAATCCTTGTTTATAATTCCTGTTGCGTGGATTGGCTTCCCCCAGTAGCACATGACATGGCGTGCAGAGCGCAGCAGCAGACACGTGACCCGCATCGAAGGGGTTTCTTTAGATCATTCTTAAAAGTCAGAGTAATGGATTTGTTTATGAAGGACGTGAAAGAAAAACGAATTCCATGAACAAAAGCTCACAGAAAAATGCAAGTCTGCGGAGTGGGAATCATTTGTTGTTCTTGTGGACAAAGAAGGAAAACCAGTTTTGCAAAACACAAATTTTACATCAATTCCATTTGCTCTTGTGTTCAGTTTGTAATAAAATCACACATTTACGAGATCGTATTTTAGTTCATTTGATTTTCAGATAATGTATTTATCTTTTTAACTTGTACACAAACATATTATATATTTAATTTGGTTTATGATGGAATAAACACTGATAATAAAACTACAAAAGAAAGTTGTGGATATCGAGTCACTGTTCTTTCCCCTATCTATCTCCCTCTGGGACATAAAAATTCCATCTAACTATTACTAATTTTACACGTGTTGCCTGCTCGGGCAGTACCGGACAGACTCCAAGTAAAACCGCTTCTTTATTCCTTCTCTTTCCAAGCCCCTTTCCTTCGGGGTATAACAGAGCTCTGGTGTTCTCTCAGCTTGCTCTGCCCCAGCGTAATAATCTCAGCTGCATGCCGTCAGAATTCAGCAATCCTCCGGGGACACTCCTGTCAATACACTTCCTACACAAGAGAGAAGGACACGGAACAGAGACTCTTTAATTGGCTCTCAATCCTGCACGTCTCCACGCCCGAACCAATCATAGAGCGCCAGCCAGCGCACCTCCACCTGGCCTGTGCATCAACACCATGATTGACAAGTGGAGCCCTACAGGGTTTTCTGACTCCCCCCCCCCCTGCAGCTCATGCATGCGCCCGACAGCCAGCACAGATCTCCCCTGTCACAGCAAGTCATAATAGTTACTTGTGCAGAAGGGAGGCTTGCCCATGACAATGGCTTACAAAAAAACTTAACCCCACCTCTACCTCAGTTATGCAGCCCCGCCTGCCTTCTAAACATGACATACAGTAAAATCATTTCACCCCCGCCCTCTATACAGGACTCACAGGAGCACAGAGGGCACATTAGGCCCCCCTGCAATACTGGCCCTGCTCTGAGCTGGTATAATCACCCTTAACAAACTATTACACATCAACAGGGAAGTCATTTTCTTTTCTTTCTTTGAAAAATGTCGTAATTCTCGGTTTGTTTTCTTTCATACATATTTGAGGTACTGAAACACTGTTCGCGCAGCGCTGTGAAAATGTGCAGCTTTTCAGAGAGATACTGGCTTTCAGCAGTCAAAGTTCTGTTTAAGTTACTGACCGTTTCTTTTTATTCTCTTGCAGGTGAGGGAAGGCGGCGCTACTGTAAGTACATTGTTTTTATTCTTTACATTTTTCTCCTTTGTTTATATCAGGGATGCACATTGGTTAAAATCACAATTTACAGTCACGATAGGTATGCAGTCGTTGTTTTAAAACAAGTCATTTTTTAACCCTTTGCGGTCCTATGTCGGACCAGGTCCGATATTACAGTTTTCCTTTTCCTGTCCGACATCATCAAAAAGACGTAATAAACAGGTCTCTAGTTGTTTTTTCTCCGGAAAAAAACAGAGAAAACCATTCAATGGCCGAGTGAGACACATAGGAGCCGAGAGAAGCTGAAAAAAGGGGTGGATCTGAGCAATACCAATGAAATATTAGTACATACTGACACTACAACAAGGAATCACACAAGAGCTGAATAGATATTTAAGTATTGTTGCGTAGTGTAGAAAGCAGTTGAGTTTCAGCGTGCGGTTCCCTTGTGTTTCTCCGAGTGTCGGGGCCTCTGATCTGGATGGGTTCATGCTGAGAGCTGGAAGCTGATGGTTCCAGGCACGATCGACTTTCTTTAATTAATTTATTTATTTATCTGAGAGAGCGCAGTTGTAATTGACAGTGGGATTTATACAATTTAGACAGAGTTTTTTTTTTATTTCCCGCGGTCGCTCTGATTGGCTGGTTTGTGTCTGGATTTCCGTGCAATCTTGATTCTTCGTCCCCTTGTCTCTTGCCTGATAAGTTCATGATCATAATTTAGAAAGGGGACATTTTTAAACGTACATAACTTTTGCTAAATCATTCTGGTTTTATTTGGAATTCCCTTTATTTTTACTATAAGAAATTACATTTCTTAACACTCCATATATGTCGGGATGTGACTTTGGTTAGACATTTCAAACAGTATAAAACCTGCTGGACTGTGGCTGTCCAGGGAAGAGGGTTGGCCACCCCAGGTATAACTGAAACAGCGCCACCCACTGGTCAGGGGCTTCATGATTCCAGGGAGAGACTCCTTCCTCGCCTCCAGGATTCAGTAACTTAGTAACTCTGAGTTAAAAGATGCGACTCGCTTGAGAGCGTGAAAGGAGCTTTATCTTCAGTCCTGGGTTAGAGTGGTGAGGAGACATTCAAACTGGGCAATTCAGATCAGGGATAAGAAACAGGAGTAAAGTTGATAAAGTTTATCAAAGTAAATAAATACAGTTTTAACAGATGACTTGCAAAATGCAAAACATTTCTGCTTATTGATGCCTAAAAATATCAATACATCACTCAATTAACACTAAACACAATGTTAAAGTGATCTTTTTTATTTTGAAATGAAACAAAATGTTTTGAATGCCACTTGGGCGCATTGTTTCATTAATCCACAAGATGGCACTCTTGTGCCATGGCTCAATTACCAACAACAGTATTTCTGAAGTTCCTTTTACTGGTAGAGTCCCCAGAGTGGTTACTAACAATGGTAGTAACACATACTAGAGGTCTTCACAGGTCTACCCGGACCCGAGGACCTGAGACCCAACCCGTACTGAACGGGTTTTCGGATGCAAATTTGTCACCCAACACCCGGGTCAGGTCGGGTCCGATTTTGTTTACTCGGTAATTCACACACTGTCAATTACCATTAAAGAGGCTCTCTTTGGTACTAAAAATCCTTGTTTATAATTCCTGTTGCGTGGATTGGCTTCCCCCAGTAGCACATGACATGGCGTGCAGAGCGCAGCAGCAGACACGTGACCCGCATCGAAGGGGTTTCTTTAGATCATTCTTAAAAGTCAGAGTAATGGATTTGTTTATGAAGGACGTGAAAGAAAAACCAATTCCATGAACAAAAGCTCACAGAAAACTGCAAGTCTGCGGAGTGGGAATCATTTGTTGTTCTTGTGGACAAAGAAGGAAAACAAGTTTTGCAAAACACAAATTTTACATCAATTCCATTTGCTCTTGTGTTAAGTTTGTAATAAAATCACGCATTTACGAGATCGTACTTAAGTTCATTTGATTTTCAGATAACGTATTTATCTTTTTCACAAACATATTATATATTTAATGTTACAGTCTGTGTAGGTTCATGATGGAATAAACACTGATAATAAAACTACAAAAGAAAGTTTAGGATATCGAGTCACTGTTCCTTCCCCTATCTATCTCGCTGTGGGACATTAAAATTCCATCTAACTATTACTAATTTCACACCTGTTGCCTGCTCGGGCAGTACCGGACAGACTCCAGGTAAAACCGCTTCTTTATTCCTTCTCTTTCCAAGCCCCTTTCCTTCGGGGTATAACAGAGCTCTGGTGTTCTCTCAGCTTGCTCTGCCCCAGCGTAATAATCTCAGCTGCATGCCGTCAGAATTCAGCAATCCTCCGGGGACACTCCTGTCAATACACTTCCTACACGAGAGAGAAGGACACGGAACAGTGACTCTTTAATTGGCTCTCAATCCTGCACGTCTCCACGCCCCGACCAATCACAGAGCGCCAGCGCACCTCCACCTGGCCTGTGCATCAACACCATGATTGACAGCTCATGCATGCGCCCGACAGCCAGCACAGATCTCCCCTGTCACAGCAAGTCATAATAGTTACTTGTGCAGAAAGGAGGCTTGCCCATGACAATGGCTTACAAAAAAACAAAGCCCCACCCTTTAATTAAACAAAAAATAAATTAAAATACCAAACAAATAAATAAATCCAAAACTTGGATGTACAAAAAAACATAAACCCCCTACCTTAGTTCTGCAGCCCCGCCTGCTTTCTAAACAAGATAAACAGTAAAATCATTTCACCCCCCCCCTCTATACAGGACTCACAGAGCGCACATTAGACCCCTGTGCAATACTGACCCTGCACTGAGCTGGTGTAATCACCCTTAACAAATATTACACATCAAAAGAGAAGTCATTTTCTTTTCTTTCTTTGAAAAATGTTATAATTCTCAGTTTGTTTTCCTTCATACATATTTGAGGTACTGAAACACTGTTCGCTCAGCGCTGTGAAAATGTGCAGCTTTTCAGAGAGATACTGGCTTTCAGCAGTCAGTGCTGTTCTATTTAATTTACTGACCATTTCATTTTATTCTCTTACAGATGAGACAATGCAGCCCTACTTCTCTCTACGTAAGTACATTTTTTTTTTGTATTTATTCTTTACATGTTTCTCCTTTGTTTATATCAGGGATTCACATTGGTTAAAATCACAATTTACAGTCACGATAGGTATGCGGTCGTTGTTTTAAAACAAGTCATGTTTTAACCCTTTGCGGTCCTATGTTGGACCAGGTCTGACATTACAATTTTCCCTTTCCTGTCCGACATCATCAAAAAGACGTAAAAAACAGGTCTCTAGTTGTTGTTTCTCCGGCAAAAGCCGAGAAAACCATTCAATGGCCGAGTGAGACCGATAGGAGCCGAGAGAAGCCGAAAAAAAAGGGGTGGATCTGAGCAATACACATAGCCCCGGCACCACAGAGATAACACAGACATAAACAAACAAGATAGCTGCTTCTGCATCCAGCGCTCAAAGAATATCACAGACATTTGCAGAGCTTTTTGAGATGTTATAGTAATAAAATAACGACTTGGATCGCATTATTGAGGAGTTTGGTGATAAAACGCGTGATCAGGAGATGATTTATCGGTATGCACGACTATGAAGAGGTATGTGATAAATACAGAGAACAAGGAGCGGGGTGGAGATGCAGTACTGAGTGTCCTGTTGATATGCGGTGCCTTTTAAACTTGTTGTACTGTGAAAAAAAAAAAAAAACTTTTTAACAGCGTGTCTAAAATAAACAGCGAGCGTGAAAATAAATTGGACCTGACGTGCCTGAGACGTGATGAATAAATGGACCGCAAAGGGTTAATGTCCATTTCTGAAGAATGCTAGTTTTTGATCAGTTTAGCAGCTTCATGTGTTCAATGAAATCAGGAGTGTTAAGCTCTGGTCCAGGAGAGCTGCAGGGTGTTCAGGTTTTCATTCAAATTATCTCTAAATTTCTTAATTGAACAAATGACCTGCTTAACTAGTCAAAATGAAATTGTTCCAAGTCTTCAGAAATGTATGATTTTAGGGGTTAGCTGTAAAACCTGCTGGATTGTGGCTCTCCAGGGACAAGGGCTGGCCACCCCCTGGTATAGCTGAAACAGTGCCCCCTACTGGTTAGTGGCCTCATGATTGTTAAAATGAGCTTCTCACAGTGGCAACAAATTACTTACATTTAAGTCACTCCTGTTTGTTAGTCATTTAAATTGGTTTCAAATGAAAGCAGTTGAACAAAAAGTGTCTCTGGTAAACCTTCTTCAATAAGGTTTACTGCAGCCCCCTACTGCAGACCCCGACTCGAATCACTTCTGAATAACCCTTTGAATCAATTCCAATTCCTTTTATTGCACAGGCTGTATTGAACACACATATATACACCTTGTCAAACTGTGGGGACTAATGGGGTATTTATTACTTATGGCAATAAGGGGACCTCCAGAAAACTGTAGGGAGATATTAACTGTATTGATTATTCATCATCTGTTTTATTAGTTATTTCTTATTGGGAATATTTAATAAAGTGTAAGTAGTCTGGTTATGGTGACATCAGCAATTATATCAGAGGAAACCGATACACTGTTGATGTTATTGTTTTGATCATTATTCTTGGATGTAGTTCCGACTATTGCCAAAATAACAATTGCCTTTATTTTAACATGAAAACCTTTTTCAATATCGCTCTCTGAAAACAATAGAGATTTACACGTTACCAGAAACTACCAATAATTACTCATATCCAAATTCAATAATCTGTGTTTGTTCCACCTGAATGAATGATTCAGCACTGAGAATCCTTTCTTAGAAAGATGGTATTTATTAAGCATGCAATCAAAATGCGTTCGGAAATCACACAAAACAGTTAATATCACATTGCAATAAGAACTGAGGTTTTAAACAACAATTTGCCAATGAAATATTAGTACATACTGACAGTATAACAAGGAATCGCACAAGACCTGAATAGATATTTAAGTATTGTTGCCTAGTGTAGAAAGCAGTTGAGTTTCAGCGTGCGGTTCCCTTGTGTTTCTCCGAGTGTCGGGGCCTCTGATCTGGATGGGTTCATGCTGAGAGCTGAAAGCTGATGGTTCCAGGCACGATCTTCGACTTTCTTTTATTTATTTATTTATCTGAGAGAGCGCAATTGTAATCGACAGTGGGATTTATACAATTTAGACAAAGATTTTTTTTATTTCCCGCGGCCGCTCTGATTGGCTGGTTTGTGTCTGGATTTCCGTGCAATCTTGATTCTTCGCCCCCCTTGTCTCTTGCCTGATTAGTTCATTATCATAATTTAGAAAGGGGACATTTTTAAACGTACATAACTTTTGCTAAATCATTCTGATTTTATTCTGAATTCCCGTTATTTTTGCCATAAGAAATTACATTTCTTTAGACTCCATATATGTCGGGATGCGACTTTGGTTAGACATTTCAAACAGTATAAAACCTGCTGGACTGTGGCTGTCCAGGGAAGAGGGTTGGCCAGGTATAGCTGAAACAGCGCCCCCCACTGGTCAGGGGCCTTTATAATTCCAGGCAGATACTTCCATACTCGCCTCCAGGATTCAGTAACTTAGTAACTCTGAGTTAAAAGATGCGAATAGCTTGAGAGCGTGAAAGGAGCTTTATCTTCAGTCCTGGGTTACAGTGGTGAGGGGACATACAAACATATCTAAAACCTATCAATACATCACTCAATTAATACTAAACAATATTAAAGTGTTCTTTTTATTTTGAAATGGAGCTGCTGTTATAAATCACTAAACACAGTGGTTGGGCTGATTTTATTTAAATCTCATTTTTACTGCATGAAGACAAACTCGGATATTTCTTTACAAGACATTCTAGGAGGAGTGTGAGGAAGCTGCTCCCGAACTTCATCACAACATAATTAAAATAACCACAGAGTTTCGTTTCTCCATTCCCATTAATAATAGCCCTCACAGACAGCTTGCTAATAAACATTATAATGGCATTAACATGTACCTGTTAAAATCCCGTCTGGTGCAGTTGTTTGTAAAAGAATGTCATTCATTTACTTCCCTGTTCTGGCTGTTGTGGGCGGCGTCGGGTTTTGACCTGGGACTGGAGCAGAGGAGAGAGAAATAAAGGGAAAAAGAGGTTACTTGTTTGTGAGTTATTTTTGGAATAAGGTGCACAATATTTCGAGAGTAATAGGCGGGGTGATCAACTTTAAGCAAATATACCTGTAAATGAGAGAAAAGGTTTATGATTAAAAAGAAAGTATTACTTACCATATAGCTCATGAGTAAAGCCGGAGTACAGAGCACGGGCATGTTTAGCAGGGGAGTGCAGAGCGAGGGCATGTTTAGCAGGGGAGTACAGAGCGAGGGCATGTTTAGCAGGGGAGTGCAGAGCGAGGGCATGTTTAGCAGGGGAGTGCAGAGCGAGGGCATGTTTAGCAGGGGAGTGCAGAGCGAGGGCATGTTTAGCGGGGGAGTGCAGAGCGAGGGCATGTTTAGCGAGGGTGCGGAGAGCGAGGGCATGTTTAGCAGGGGAGTGCAGAGAGCGAGGGCATGTTTAGCAGGGGAGTGCAGAGCGAGGGCATGTTTAGCAGGGGAGTGCAGAGCGAGGGCATGTTTAGCAGGGGAGCGCAGAGCGAGGGCATGTTTAGCAGGGGAGTGCAGAGCGAGGGCATGTTTAGCAGGGGAGCGCAGAGCGAGGGCATGTTTAGCAGGGGAGCGCAGAGCGAGGGCATGTTTAGCAGGGGAGTGCAGAGCGAGGGCATGTTTAGCAGGGGAGTGCAGAGCGAGGGCATGTTTAGCAGGGGAGTGCAGAGCGAGGGCATGTTTAGCAGGGGAGTGCAGAGCGAGGGCATGTTTAGCAGGGGAGTGCAGAGCGAGGGCATGTTTAGCAGGGGAGTGCAGAGCGAGGGCATGTTTAGCAGGTCAGTGCAGAGCGAGGGCATGTTTAGCAGGTCAGTGCAGAGCGAGGGCATGTTTAGCAGGGGAGTGCAGAGCGAGGGCATGTTTAGCAGGGGAGTGCAGAGCGAGGGCATGTTTAGCAGGGGAGTGCAGAGCGAGGGCATGTTTAGCAGGGGAGTGCAGAGCGAGGGCATGTTTAGCAGGGGAGTGCAGAGCGAGGGCATGTTTAGCAGGGGAGCGCAGAGCGAGGGCATGTTTAGCAGGGGAGCGCAGAGCGAGGGCATGTTTAGAGAGTGAGTGCAGAGCGAGGGCATGTTTAGCAGGGGAGTGCAGAGCGAGGGCATGTTTAGCAGGGGAGTGCAGAGCGAGGGCATGTTTAGCAGGGGAGTGCAGAGCGAGGGCATGTTTAGCAGGGGAGTGCAGAGCGAGGGCATGTTTAGCGGGGGAGTGCAGAGCGAGGGCATGTTTAGCGGGGGAGTGCAGAGCGAGGGCATGTTTAGCAGGGGAGCGCAGAGCGAGGGCATGTTTAGCAGGGGAGCGCAGAGCGAGGGCATGTTTAGCAGGGGAGCGCAGAGCGAGGGCATGTTTAGCGGGGGAGTGCAGAGCGAGGGCATGTTTAGCGGGGGAGTGCAGAGCGAGGGCATGTTTAGCGGGGGAGCGCAGAGCGAGGGCATGTTTAGCGGGGGAGCGCAGAGCGAGGGCATGTTTAGCAGGGGAGCGCAGAGCGAGGGCATGTTTAGCAGGGGAGCGCAGAGCGAGGGCATGTTTAGCAGGGGAGTGCAGAGCGAGGGCATGTTTAGCAGGGGAGTGCAGAGCGAGGGCATGTTTAGCAGGTCAGTGCAGAGCGAGGGCATGTTTAGCAGGGGAGCGCAGAGCGAGGGCATGTTTAGCAGGGGAGTGCAGAGCGAGGGCATGTTTAGCAGGGGAGTGCAGAGCGAGGGCATGTTTAGCAGGGGAGTGCAGAGCGAGGGCATGTTTAGCGGGGGAGCGCAGAGCGAGGGCATGTTTAGCGGGGGAGCGCAGAGCGAGGGCATGTTTAGCAGGGGAGCGCAGAGCGAGGGCATGTTTAGCAGGGGAGTGCAGAGCGAGGGCATGTTTAGCAGGGGAGTGCAGAGCGAGGGCATGTTTAGCAGGGGAGTGCAGAGCGAGGGCATGTTTAGCAGGTCAGTGCAGAGCGAGGGCATGTTTAGCAGGGGAGTGGAGAGCGAGGGCATGTTTAGCAGGGGAGTGCAGAGCGAGGGCATGTTTAGCAGGGGAGTGCAGAGCGAGGGCATGTTTAGCAGGGGAGTGCAGAGCGAGGGCATGTTTAGCAGGGGAGTGCAGAGCGAGGGCATGTTTAGCAGGGGAGCGCAGAGCGAGGGCATGTTTAGCAGGGGAGCGCAGAGCGAGGGCATGTTTAGCAGGGGAGTGCAGAGCGAGGGCATGTTTAGAGAGTGAGTGCAGAGCGAGGACATGTTTAGCAGGGGAGTGCAGAGCGAGGGCATGTTTAGCAGGGGAGTGCAGAGCGAGGGCATGTTTAGCAGGGGAGTGCAGAGCGAGGGCATGTTTAGCAGGGGAGTGCAGAGCGAGGGCATGTTTAGCAGGGGAGTGCAGAGCGAGGGCATGTTTAGCAGGGGAGCGCAGAGCGAGGGCATGTTTAGCAGGGGAGCGCAGAGCGAGGGCATGTTTAGCAGGGGAGCGCAGAGCGAGGGCATGTTTAGCAGGGGAGCGCAGAGCGAGGGCATGTTTAGCAGGGGAGCGCAGAGCGAGGGCATGTTTAGCAGGGGAGCGCAGAGCGAGGGCATGTTTAGCAGGGGAGCGCAGAGCGAGGGCATGTTTAGCAGGGGAGCGCAGAGCGAGGGCATGTTTAGCAGGGGAGTGCAGAGCGAGGGCATGTTTAGCAGGGGAGTGCAGAGCGAGGGCATGTTTAGCAGGGGAGTGCAGAGCGAGGGCATGTTTAGCAGGGGAGCGCAGAGCGAGGGCATGTTTAGCAGGGGAGTGCAGAGCGAGGGCATGTTTAGCAGGGGAGCGCAGAGCGAGGGCATGTTTAGCAGGGGAGCGCAGAGCGAGGGCATGTTTAGCAGGGGAGCGCAGAGTGAGGGCATGTTTAGCAGGGGAGCGCAGAGCGAGGGCATGTTTAGCAGGGGAGCGCAGAGCGAGGGCATGTTTAGCAGGGGAGCGCAGAGCGAGGGCATGTTTAGCGGGGGAGTGCAGAGCGAGGGCATGTTTAGCGGGGGAGCGCAGAGCGAGGGCATGTTTAGGGACAGAGTGCAGAGCGAGGGCATGTTTAGCAGGGGAGTGCAGAGCGAGGGCATGTTTAGCAGGGGAGCGCAGAGCGAGGGCATGTTTAGCAGGGGAGTGCAGAGCGAGGGCATGTTTAGCAGGGGAGTGCAGAGCGAGGGCATGTTTAGCAGGGGAGCGCAGAGCAAGGGCATGTTTAGCAGGGGAGCGCAGAGCGAGGGCATGTTTAGCAGGGGAGTGCAGAGCGAGGGCATGTTTAGCAGGGGAGTGCAGAGCGAGGGCATGTTTAGCAGGGGAGTGCAGAGCGAGGGCATGTTTAGCAGGGGAGTGCAGAGCGAGGGCATGTTTAGCAGGGGAGCGCAGAGCGAGGGCATGTTTAGCGAGGGAGCGCAGAGCGAGGGCATGTTTAGCAGGGGAGCGCAGAGCGAGGGCATGCTTAGCAGGGGAGCGCAGAGCGAGGGCATGCTTAGCGAGGGAGCGCAGAGCGAGGGCATGTTTAGCAGGGGAGTGCAGAGCGAGGGCATGTTTAGCAGGGGAGTGCAGAGCGAGGGCATGTTTAGCGGGGGAGCGCAGAGCGAGGGCATGTTTAGCAGGGGAGTGCAGAGCGAGGGCATGTTTAGCAGGGGAGTGCAGAGCGAGGGCATGTTTAGCAGGGGAGTGCAGAGCGAGGGCATGTTTAGCGGGGGAGCGCAGAGCGAGGGCATGTTTAGCGGGGGAGCGCAGAGCGAGGGCATGTTTAGCGGGGGAGCGCAGAGCGAGGGCATGTTTAGCAGGGGAGCGCAGAGCGAGGGCATGTTTAGCAGGGGAGCGCAGAGCGAGGGCATGTTTAGCAGGGGAGTGCAGAGCGAGGGCATGTTTAGCAGGGGAGTGCAGAGCGAGGGCATGTTTAGCAGGGGAGTGCAGAGCGAGGGCATGTTTAGCAGGGGAGTGCAGAGCGAGGGCATGTTTAGCAGGGGAGCGCAGAGCGAGGGCATGTTTAGCAGGGGAGCGCAGAGCGAGGGCATGTTTAGCAGGGGAGCGCAGAGCGAGGGCATGTTTAGCAGGGGAGCGCAGAGCGAGGGCATGTTTAGCAGGGGAGTGCAGAGCGAGGGCATGTTTAGAGAGTGAGTGCAGAGCGAGGGCATGTTTAGCAGGGGAGTGCAGAGCGAGGGCATGTTTAGCAGGGGAGTGCAGAGCGAGGGCATGTTTAGCAGGGGAGTGCAGAGCGAGGGCATGTTTAGCAGGGGAGTGCAGAGCGAGGGCATGTTTAGCAGGGGAGTGCAGAGCGAGGGCATGTTTAGCAGGGGAGCGCAGAGCGAGGGCATGTTTAGCAGGGGAGCGCAGAGCGAGGGCATGTTTAGCAGGGGAGCGCAGAGCGAGGGCATGTTTAGCAGGGGAGCGCAGAGCGAGGGCATGTTTAGCAGGGGAGCGCAGAGCGAGGGCATGTTTAGCAGGGGAGCGCAGAGCGAGGGCATGTTTAGCAGGGGAGCGCAGAGCGAGGGCATGTTTAGCAGGGGAGCGCAGAGCGAGGGCATGTTTAGCAGGGGAGCGCAGAGCGAGGGCATGTTTAGCAGGGGAGCGCAGAGCGAGGGCATGTTTAGCAGGGGAGCGCAGAGCGAGGGCATGTTTAGCAGGGGAGCGCAGAGCGAGGGCATGTTTAGCAGGGGAGCGCAGAGCGAGGGCATGTTTAGCAGGGGAGCGCAGAGCGAGGGCATGTTTAGCAGGGGAGCGCAGAGCGAGGGCATGTTTAGCAGGGGAGCGCAGAGCGAGGGCATGTTTAGCAGGGG